>NC_081804.1:18577330-18654830 GCF_963082965.1 Carassius carassius
AGAGACGATAAGTACAAATATATACCGTACAGAAAAAAAAGAATAATGGAGTTGGAAAAAGGCTTATCCCTTTGTGTCAGTATTGTGTTGAACCACCTTTTGCTATAAAATTTCAGCCTTTAGCCTTTTTGTCTCGACCGCTGTAACTTTGCAAATCTAGAAGTTGTGATATTTGCTCACTCTTCTTTGTAGAACAGCTCAGTTCAATCTGATGGTGAGTGTTTGTGGACTGCAGTCTTCATGTCATTCCTCAGATTTTTTTCCAAAGAGGCCATGTTCACCTTTTTCTCCTTCAAGCATTGTGTGTTCAGTTCTGCTCTGTGCTTTGGGTCATTGTCATGTTGGAAGGTAAAGCATATTCCCATCGGCAGCTTTCTTACAGAGGTCAGCAGATTTTTCTCAAGAATTCTGTTCTCGGAATTGTATTTTGCCCCATCCATGTTTCCTTCTATCCTAACACGCGCTCCAGTCCCTGAGCAGAGAAACAGCCCATAACAGGACATTACCAGCTCCATGCTTTACAGGAGGAGTGCTGTTATTTGGATGCTGAGCTGTACCTTCCACTTCTTAATAATAGACTTCACTGTGCTTCAAGGCATTGATAAAGCCTTTGAAATGTTTTGTGCATCTTTTGACAGTGTCTTGCCACCCAGAGTTGATTGTTTGCTTCAGTTGCACTACCAAGGACTGAAATGCTTCAGGAAAGCTCTTTTCATGCTGAGCTGGTCAAACTGAGCACAGATGATCACAGCTGAAAGTCAAATGTATTTGTGTGCCATTGAGAAGGTGATTATCTACACCTGATTGAGTTTACAGGTCATTTTCGGGAGGGGGTAATACATTTCTTCTCAATGATTTTGTTTATTTCTTTTTTTTCTTACATGTTGGTGTTATATCTTTAAGTTGGATGTTGGACTGAGTAAATACAGCTGGTTAAAACAAATCTTCTAAACCCACTGTGTATATACTGTATATATATTTAAAAAAAAAAAAATTCAAGCCTAGATTTATTTTGAATCACAGATTTTCAATATCATCCAGGACTTTTGAACCTCTATATTTATTTTAATATAATAATGAAACTGTTTATTTTACTTCTAGATATAGTGAATATATTTAAGAAGCATTTTAAAGAATTGCCATTTAATGTCAAATGCAGAAATGTTAATTCATGCATTTATGACCTCAAGGTTAGATTATTGTAATGCTTTATTGGGTGGTTGTTCTGCACGCTTAGTAAACAAACTACAGCTAGTCCAAAATGCAGCAGCAAGAGTTCTTACTAGAACCAGGAAGTATGACCATATTAGCCCGGTCCTGTCAACACTGCACTGGCTCCCTATCAAGCATCGCATAGATTTTAAAATATTGCTTATTACTTATAAAGCCCTGAATGGTTTAGCACCTCAGTATTTGAATGAGCTCCTTTTACATTATAATCCTTTACGTCCGCTACGTTCTCAAAACTCAGGCAATTTGATAATACCTAGAATATCAAAATCAACTGCGGGCGGCAGATCCTTTTCCTATTTGGCGCCTAAACTCTGGAATAACCTACCTAACATTGTTCGGGAGGCAGACACACTCTTGCAGTTTAAATCTAGATTAAAGACCCATCTCTTTAACCTGGCATACACATAACATACTAATATGCTTTTATTATCCAAATCCGTTAAAGGATTTTTAAGCTGCATTAATTAGGTAAACCGGAACCGGGAACACTTCCCATAACCCCCGATGTACTTGCTACATCATTAGAAGAATGGCATCTACGCTAATATTTGTCTGTTTCTCTCTTGTTCCGAGGTCACCGTGGCCACCAGATCCAGTCTGTGTCCAGATCAGAGGGTCACTGCAGTCACCCGGATCCAGTACGTATCCAGACCAGATGGTGGATCAGCACCTAGAAAGGACCTCTACATCCCTGAAAGACAGCGGAGACCAGGACAACTAGAGCCCCAGATACAGATCCCCTATAAAGACCTTGTCTCAGATGACCACCAGGACAAGACCACAGGAAACAGATGATTCTTCTGCACAATCTGACTTTGCTGCAGCCTGGAATTGAACTACTGGTTTCGTCTGGTCAGAGGAGAACTGGCCCCCCAACTGAGCCTGGTTTCTCCCAAGGTTTTTTTCTCCATTCTGTCACCGAAGGAGTTTCGGTTCCTTGCCGCTGTCGCCTCTGGCTTGCTTAGTTGTGGTCACTTCATCTACAGCGATATCGTTGACTTGATTGCAAATAAATGCACAGACACTATTTAATTGAAAGGGGATGACATCACTGAATCCAATGATGAACTGCCTTTAACTGTCATTTTGCATTATTGACACTGTTTTCCTAATGTATGTTGTTCAGTTGCTTTGACGCAATGTATTTTGTTTAAAGCGCTATATAAATAAAGGTGACTTTGACTTTGACTTTAAATGCTTCATACTAACCAGTACACACTCTTTATTCTAGTTAGTGCATGAATAAACTGTGGAAAATGTCGTCTGAGAAATTAATTTTAAACATTCAGATTTTCTAAATCAACTATCCTTTATCCATTTTTGCACTAGAAACATCACTAAATGACTATACTATTTAGGAAAATCAGAACAATTTAGGAGATTTCCATTGATTCAGTGACAGATTTGTGAGGTGTTTTTTCAGGTCAGGATGTGAATATTTGTTTCAGTAAAACACAAGCACGCTTTGCTAACACAGCGTCTCACTTTCTCTGTACGCTGAATCTGAAACAGTAATAAGAGATGATCCACATCCATGTGTTTGCACAGATGTCTGACAATCTAACTTGGTACGAATGTTAGAAACTCTTAGTTCAGCAGTTTTCTGGAGCTTTCCACAAACAGGGTACAAAATACTGTTCTTTTTTGTTGTCTTTTCCAACAAAAATGAGTAAAAGGTTTTTGATTGTGACCCATGTCATCTTAAACTAAACGATATTTGAGGAATGTTTTATTCTTCTTTTTTTCACAGCCATTAGTCTAACTTAGCTCTCAGTCTACTTTAGCTTACCTTGTTTAATAGTTGTGTGCTTTGTTATTAAAACTGATTGTGTGCTCGCTGTGACCTGTTTTTGTCCAATCACTGTTAATAACTTGAAATGTGAAAAAAAAGTGAAATCTCATTAAAGTGTTTGTTTATTCATTGCCTCTGGTTTCTGATTGTTCTCTGTTTTTCCACTCATCTTGTGAAGAAAATATGAGCCCTGCTTACCAATGCAAAAAAAAAAAAATATATCTGGGTGGTTACTAGGGTGTTGCCAGATGGTTACTTGGGTACTCTTAGTGGCTGCTTAGGTGTTGCTCACAGGGGCAAAACAGCCCATTCTTAAGCTTCAGGTCTCTACCTGCATATTTTTAAAATCATACAGTACTTATTACAGAAATAACATACTTAAAACAAAGTGCAAAATGTGAATGCAGTGTTTTCAGACACTTCATTTTATGTTAATTGCAGTTAATTTCTGTTCAGCTTTATTTTAGAGTGTTTTTATAAATACTGCTAAACTGTTGCTGTCGAATGCATTAACAGTCATTAATGGTAAAATAAAAAATAAAATGGATGAAATAAAAACACCTAATAATGTATGTGTGTATGTGTGTGTGTGTGTGTGTGTGTGTGTATATATATATATATATATATATATATATATATATATATATATATATATATATATATATAAATATATATACTGTATATATTTATAGACTGAGGAATTTCACACATTAAGACATTTTCTCCAGTGAGCAGTGCTGCTCATAAGATTGCAATTATGCATTTAACATCACATACAAAAAAAAAAAAAAGAATAAAAAGTTTCATTATCCATAACCAGCATAATGAAGCTACAGTGGTTGTGGTTTGAAGCTGGTGTGCAGAACAGCTGGAGGCTGGATCAGAAAGAGCCGGATGGGGAAGTCTTGTGTTTGGACTGGGGTCCCACCGGGGGAAAAGGGTCTCTGAGGTGAGGCACACAAAGGAAGAAGGCGATCAGGATCAAATCTCTCTCAGTATGCCAGACTTCAGACCGCTCTCTCTTTTTCAACTCTTTAATGATATACTTCCCCAAAGGAAAGAAATATTACAAATGAGATTTCTTTAAGATCGTATTTGCTTCTGAGATCTTTGCTGAGAATGAAAACCAGTAACCAGAAGAAATCTCCACAATGTCTCAAACTGTGCTCAAATTTGACCACAGTCAGCTAGATCTCAATATGAACCCAAACACTTCTTCTCTTGTAGTTCTTTATATTAAGCTGTCTGGGATTTCTCTCCAGCAGAAACTCGGGGTATATAAAACATTCAATCCCTATCAAAACACTATCAAAATTACCAGAGTAACTTCAGCACTCAGCACTAAAAACTACGCAGATGCATTGTTTATATGATAATGACTGATGAAGATTATGAAAGAAAAAGAAACACACTTAACAGTTTAGCTAGAAATGGCCGAAGCGGTTCTGTGTTGACACAGTGTGTGTAGTAGGTGTGGGGGTGCTATGATGAACACCAGCTGCTGTTTGTTTACTGAGGGCAGATTCCAGGAAGACACACTCACACACCGGCTTTGGGAGCTAACGATAGTTACTAAATACTAAAGCTAACCCTCACAAAAACCCGCTGACATCTTTAGATTTATAGTAGAACAAGATTTGGCTGATGTGTGAGCATTTCAAACAGTGAAAACCACATCAGTTGTATATTTTCAACGTTTCACCATTTTGAGCCCATTTTTAGCCCCCACAAGTATACAGTAAAGCAAAATCTATACACACAATATTAATTATTACATGCACAAAGTGAGTGAGATCGTTTAAAACCAAAGGGTGTAGCCAGACAAATTATAAATTGTAATGTTAATTGTAAAAGTAAATTTTTTAACGTAACAACTACAAACAAAATAATCTTTTAAGAACCAAACCATGGCTTTACGGAAAACTTGACATGAACAAACTTTGAAAAAAACTTTCATGAACTTAATAAACTTGTTGTAGGAAACAGTCAGTGTTAAACAGCAGAAAAGGGAAATACTTCATGAGGGTATTTATACAAAAATAGTGAGCTCAACTAGAAACCCCTGGGCTGAATTTAAAAAGCAATTCATTGAACAAGTTGTTACATTTTGTTGGTATTAATGTGTAAGACCCATAATGATCTACCCATGAAACCAAACTTCAGGAAGTTGCACAAAATAGATACCATGCAACAAAGCAATACATCTAATCTGGAGAAAAGTTCTCCAAGAAAAGCAAATGACACCACCTTTCCTAAACTCCTCTCCTTGTTCATTTATGACCCACTCTCCCCTCACACTCTTCTCCCCCAACTCTTACCATGTAGATTAGCAAAATAGTCTGGTGATGCAGGACTGTGCACGACTGCTCCTCCCAGTCCAGGAGGGGCCTTTAATGTTGAACAACGATAATGTCATACAAAGCTACTGACAATCATATTTTTTTAACTAGATCCCAGTTCCTGCGGTGGAAACACACACTAGAACTCTCACATGCTGCTGTGTGTTTCTCTGCCGACAGATATGCATTTCTTTTTATTTTCAAATGTGTAATTGTTTATAGTTAGTTATTTGTGCTACTACATGTGCACATAGACTAGTTACATTTATTCTTTAAATAACATGATTGCTTTGCTGTAAGTGTTGTTTGAAATACAAAGTATGTAAAAGGTTTTTTTTACAATTTAAAAGGTTAGATGCAAAAGCATTGAATTTCCATGTGGCATTGCATTATCTCTTCTGAATTGGCTTCTAATTGTTTAATTTTGTACATTTTTACCTGACAAATAAAATGTTATGTTTGATTTGATTTGATTTTTTTCATTAACTAGTAAATCATGTGGAGGCTGATGCTACCTCAAAGACTGATGTTACAACACTGTTGGATTCCATCGTTGGGCCAGTTGGGTGGACCTTGCATTTGTGTCATATTAATACCTTCACAGACATACTACATCCAACATGTTGGCATTACTCTTTGAACTACATGTCTTCCAACCAATAACTCAGTCTTGTGCATCTTTTTTAATCTGATGACTCAACATTTGTGGTTTTATGGGATAGTTGTCCACTGTTTACTCACTTCTGAATATGAGGTATTGTTCCTAATGTATTTTGAATGCAGGGTTCATTATCTTATGCAAGGTTCACACTGCACAATTTTCAAAGCCATCTGCTCTTCTCACATTGACTGTGAGTTCCATCTAGTTTCGGTTGTGTGCACACTACACAACGGATCAGTCATGTCATGTCACCTTTATTTGTATAGCGCTTTATACAATTCTAATTATGTCAAAGCAGCTTTGAAGTGTCAAACAGGAAAATAGTTTGTCAATAATGCATGAGAACAAAAACAAAGAGTAATTTTTTTCAGCTAAAGTCAGTTCATTGATGATTCAGTGATGTCGTCATCATCCAGTTCAGCTCTCTTCCGATAGTGTCTGTGCAATCAGTCAAGCGTCCCCAATGAAGCAAGCCAGAAGCGATGGTGGCAAGGAACCAAAGCTCCATCGGTGACAGAAATTGAGAGAAACCACTGAAGAAACCAGACTCAGTCAGAGGGCCAGTTCTCCTCTGGTCAGACGAAACCAGCATGGAGTAGTTTAATTAAAGGTGCAACACAGGTTAGTCTGTGCAGAGGAGTTGTCTGGTTCCCATGGTCTTGTCTAGTTGACGAGGTCTTCGCAGAGGATCTTTCTCTGAGGTGCGTCTAGTTGATATGGTCTGACATTTAGGGCTGTAGAGGTAATCTCTTCTGTTTATATGGTCGTACTTTCTGGTTCTAGTAAGAACTCTAGCTGCTGAATTTTGGACCAGCTGGAGTTTTGTTTATCGGGTGGCTGTCCGCAGAGCAACAACCAAATAAATCATTATACCATCCAGGTGTTAAACATCCAAAAATAATTATTTTTATTAAAATCACTGGACTATAAAAAGCTTGCCACAATGCTGCAAGGAGAGATCGGGGTGCTCCATCTGGAGAGTAGGAGGGGTACCATTATGAGCAGTAACACCACCTACTCTGGCAAGTTTTACACATTTAATCTAGTAGTCATATGACCTCTATAGATCATGTGACTGTTCTGGATATATTGGCCAGAGTTACTTTTTACAACTGATGAAGGTGTTTGGATAGACAAACACTTGTTAATTTACATCTTGTTAAGCTTTTTATAGTCCAATGATTTTAATAAAAATGTAATTTTTGGAACCACCCAATACATCATTACAATAATCTAACCTTGAGGTCATGAACACAAGAATTAACGTTTCTGCATTTGACCGTGAGAGCATAGTTAGCAATTTATATATATTTTTAAGTTGGAAAAATGTGGTTTTACAAATGCTAGAAACATGGTTTTCAAAGGAAAGATTGCTATCAAATAGCACACCTAGGTTCCTAACTGATGACGAAGAATTGACAGAGCAGCCATCAAGTCTTAGACAGTGTTTTAGGTTATTACATGCGGAGGTTTTTGACCCAATAACTAAAACCTCTTTAAGGCAGCTCTCTGTGCTCACTATACCACAGTGTCAAACTGTTTGACTTAATCTTCCTTAAGCGTAAAGGAGCAATCGTACAAACTCGATTCCAAAAAAGTTGGAACACTGTACAAATTGTGAGTAAAAAAGGAATGGAATAATTTAGAAATCTCATAAACTTATATTTTATTCACAATGGAATACAAATAACATATCAAATGTGGAAAGTGAGACAACTTTTTTGTAATCGGGTTTGTATAAATGCTGATCCCAATGCATCTTTTTAATTATCAGCATGGATATTAAACACAGGGGATTTATCATTAAAGATCACGTTTTTCATGCTTTTTTGAAGCTTTGATTGTGTTTACAGTGTGCAATATAACGTGTTCATGTTTCGTGTGTAAAAAAACACAGTATTTTTCACACAATCCTTTTCCTATTTGGCGCCTAAACTCTGGAATAACCTACCTAACATTGTTCGGGAGGCAGACACACTCTTGCAGTTTAAATCTAGATTAAAGACCCATCTCTTTAACCTGGCATACACATAACATACTAATATGCTTTTATTATCCAAATCTGTTAAAGGATTTTTAGGCTGCATTAATTAGGTAAACCGGAAAAAATTCCTATAACACCCTATGTACTTGCTACATCATTAGAAGAATGGCATCTACGCTAATATTTGTCTGTTTCTCTCTTGTTCCGAGGTCACCATGGCCACCAGATCCAGTTTGTGTCCAGATCAGAGGGTCACTGCAGTCACCCGGATCCAGTACGAATCCAGACCAGATGCTGGATCAGCACCTAGAAAGGACCTCTACATCCCTGAAAGACAGCGGAGACCAGGACAACTAGAGCCCCAGATACAGATCCCCTGTAAAGACCTTGTCTCAGAGGAGCACCAGGACAAGACCACAGGAAACAGATGATTCTTCTGCACAATCTGACTTTGCTGCAGCCTGGAATTGAACTACTGGTTTCGTCTGGTCAGAGGAGAACTGGCCCCCCCAACTGAGCCTGGTTTCTCCCAAGGTTTTTTTCTCCATTCTGTCACTGATGGAGTTTCGGTTCCTTGCCGCTGTCGCCTCTGGCTTGCTTAGCTGGGGACACTTCATCTACAGCGATATCGTTGACTTGATTGCAAATAAATGCACAGACACTATTTAACTGAACAGAGATGACATAACTGAATCCAATGATGAACTGCCTTTAACAATAATTTTTGCATTATTGACACTGTTTTCCTAATGAATGTTGTTCAGTTGCTTTGACGCAATGTATTGTGTTTAAAGCACTATATAAATAAAGGTGACTTTGACTTTGACACAATGCACCTATCTGTATACCGCTGTTTTCACTGTCATAAAAACGGCTGATGACTTCCTTGATCTATGAAGTCCCTCCTTCAGAAATACGTAACGAGTTCCAATTGTGCCAGCGGTTCCTGCTCTGCTCTCCTGGAAACGCAATTGGACTAGTTTTGAGAAGCAAGTGGGCAGGATTTGTTTTGAAATCCTGGCAATGCTGATCTGAACGCACGTGCTGGAGATGTACTTATAATCACAGGAGCGTTTTTCCTGACGAGATGTGCATGAAAATCGCATTCGTTTTTTTTGCAAAGCCCTAACATCTAGTTAACAAAACTAAGCAGCGTTGCCCTTTGTGTAATAAGTTACAGAAACTGTTAAATGCACCAACTTAAATAATAAAATACACTTACCGGTTGTGGTCCATAAACCGCGCCTTCTCCAGACAAAGAGGGAACTGCTCCATCTTTCAGTAACCATTAATCTCTAAGTACAGCGTCCCTGGGAAGCCCAAACAAAGGTGATTGGACTAAGAGATGAAAATAACAGCGTTTCATGAAATGGCGATAAACACAAACGCAACTCTTCCTCTTCTCCGTCGGAGTGCAACAAGGCCCCGCCCCCTTTTTTTGTGTATTCATGTGGGCAGAGGTTAGTCAAAAAACTGTTTTAGTGTCGTCATTACTGCAGGAACTAGAGGGATGTAGTCCAAACGGGTCAGTTTTTTGTAGGTGAATTCTGTTAAATATAATATCTCACTTGGCATTGAACTTTGAGCTTTAGAATTTTACAGATTTTATTTATACTCTAACAACAACATTAAACACTAACTAAACTTTAAAACATGGGATCACGAAGAACGGGACCTTTAACACTTGTTTCTCTGGATAATGTTATATGAAGCACCATTACTTCGAATAAATACTACAAATTATACTTGAAACCAGAGTTCTGAGAAATACTGAAAATATTACTATAAATTGTTGCAACACCTCCCCCTTTACCTTATGGATGCGGCTCAAGTTTATAACAGTAATCTTGGGGGGTAGACTCATTTAAAATAATGTAATAATCTGTTTTTAGCCAGGTTTCTGTCAAACAGAGCACATCTTAGTTATGATATGTGATCATATCATTTACTAAAAGTGCTTTTGTAGAAAGGGATCTGATATTCACTAAGCCAAGCTTTATCATTTGTTTATCTGTATTATATCTGTTTTAACAGTAATTATATTGTTACCCTTAAATTGTTTTGGATCTTTTTGTATTTTCTGGTTCGGGGGTCACAATCAAGTCCTACAGATCAACTTTTTGAGCAATGTTACCGTCAACAGACAACCAGGTGAGACACAGGGCCCACGACCAATCTAAAGCTTCCAGACAGAGAAATTTGTTGCCTATTCTCAAACGGAAAGTGCTCAAGCAACATCACTTGGCAACATTGCCCCATGTATCATTACATTACACTATTATCTCTGTCCCGTTGGCAGAACAGTGCAATCGATCACTGTAATTTAATTTGATCCTTTGGGCTGCCAACTGTTTACTTCTGCCTGCGGGTGTCGCTGTTGGACAGTGTTTTCTCTACTTCCTGTTGGCCTTCTGTAGCAAATCGTAGCTCCGTGTAGCTGTTTTTATTTTATTTTTTCTCTAGAATCTTTATCTTACTATCACTCTCTGTTTTTTAAAGTGGTAAAATATAACTTAATTCACACCATATTTCTGATATTATCGATCAATCTTATCAGATTAACTTTGATCGTTCACTTTTATTTTATATCCGTGAGTGCAGTACACCTGCAAAGCGTTAGCACTCGTTAGCTTGTCATTAGCGTTTTCATTTGAACCTATCGCTGTTTTTCTTTTCTCCTGTCCTCTCTCTCGCTCCAGTTTTTCACAAATTCATCAAACAACCGCAGTAAGAATATCTCATCAAGCACGGTGAGTAATGGCTTCTCCTGTTATTGTTATTTGCACCTCTTGCCACATGTACAGTTTATCTATCTCTGTCGCTGATGAGGGATTCACATGTGATAAATGCAGGGAAATAGTTAGGCTGACAGAGAAGATTTCAGAATTAGAGACACACATCCAAACTTTAATTGAGGACAGTAAGAATGTTAGGGCTCTAGATACGACTTTGGATGCGTCTAGCTCAGGGATTCCTGTACATTGTTTGGTTCCGGCAACATAGCCCCTGCAGCAGGGCAACTGGGTGACGGTGAGGCAGCGTAGTCGTGGGTCAAAACACCGCTCTTCTGTTCCGATCAAAACATTAAACAGGTTCTCCCCACTCAGTGATGAACCCACTGAGAAACCTGATGAAAGTGCTCTAGTTATTGGTGATTCTATTGTACGGAACGTGAATATAGAGACACCAGCCACCATAGTCAAATGTTTACCGGGAGCCATAGCGCCTGACATCTTGGCAAATTTAAAAGTGCTGGCTAATGCTAAACGTAAATACAGTAAGATTGTTATTCATGCCGGCGCTAATGATTTTCGACTTCGCCAGTCGGAGATCATTAAAAATAACATTAAAGAGGTGTGTCAACTTGCAAGCACGATGTCAGACACTGTAATATGCCCTGGTCCCCTCCCTGCTTACCGTGGTGATGAGATGCATAGCAGATTGTCATCACTCAATGGCTGGATGTCTAAGTGGTGCCCACAGAATAACATAGGTTTCATAGACAATTGGACGAGCTTTTGGGGCAGACCTGACCTGTTTAAAAGAGATGGTCTTCATCCCTCCTGGGGTGGCGCCACTCTTCTCTTTAGAAATATGGCAAATAGTCTTAGTGTTTATACTTGACTAACTGGGGCCCAGGTCAGGAAGCAGACAGACTGGCTAAACCGACCGTCTGCTAGCTGCCTCCCGTCACAGAGGTCAGTTAATTCTCAGCACATAGAGACTTTTTCACCTAGATATCTCACTATAGAGACTGTGTCTGTTCCCCGAACTAGAAAATACAAAAAATGTCCAAACCAAGTTAAGATTATCAATTTACTTGAGGTTCAAAAAAATAAAAAACAGATGCAATATGGATAAACAAATGATAAAGCTTGGCTTATTGAATATCAGATCCCTTTCTACGAAAACACTTTTTGTAAATAATAAGATCACTGATCATAATATAGATGTACTATGTTTGACAGAAACCTGGCTAAAACCTGATGATTACATTATTTTTAATGAGTCCACCCCCCAAGATCACTGTTATAAACATGAGCCGCGTCTAAAAGGCAAAGGTGGAGATGTTGCTTCAATTTATAACAACGTTTTCAGGATTTCTCAGAGGGCAGGCTTCAAGTATAACTCGTTTGAAGTAATGGTGCTTCATATAACATTATCCAGAGAAACAAATGTTAATGATAAATCCCCTGTTATGTTTGTACTGGCTACTGTATACATGCCACCAGGGCACCATACAGACTTTATTAAAGAGTTTGGTGATTTTACATCCGAGTTAATTCTGGCTGCAGATAAAGTTTTAATAGTTGGTGATTTTAATATCCATGTTGATAATGAAAAAGATGCATTGTGATCAGCATTTATAGACATTCTGAACTCTATTGGTGTTAGACAACACGTTTCAGGACCTACTCATTTTCGAAATCATACTCTAGATTTAATACTGTCACATGGAATTGATGTTGATGGTGTTGAAATTATTCAGCCAAGTGATGATATCTCAGATCATTATTTAGTTCTGTGCAAACTTCATATAGCCAAAATTGTAAATTCTACTTCTTGTTACAAGTATGGAAGAACTATCACTTCTACCACAAAATACTGCTTTTTAAGTTATCTTCCTGATGTAACCAAATTCCTTAGCATATCCTAAACCTCAGAACAACTTGATGATGTAACAGAAACTATGGACTCCCTCTTTTCTAGCACTTTAAATAAAGTTGCTCCTTTACGCTTAAGGAAGGTTAAGGAAAACAGTTTGATACCATGGTATAATGAGCATACTCGCACCCTAAAGAGAGCAGCCCGAAAAATGGAGCGCAGCTGGAGGAAAACAAAACTAGAGGTATTTCGTATTGTTTGGCGGGAAAGTAACATATCCTACAGAAAAGCATTAAAAACTGCTAGATCCGATTACTTTTCTTCTCTTTTAGAAGAAAACAAACATAACCCCAGGTATTTATTCAATACAGTGGCTAAATTAATGAAAAATAAAGCCTCAACAAGTGTTGACATTTCCCAACACCACAGCAGTAATGACTTTATGAACTACTTTACTTTTAATATCAAATGTATTAGAGATAAAATTGCAACCATTCAGCCGTCAGCTACAGTATCACATCAGACAGTGCACTATAGACCCCCTGAGGAACAGTTCCACTGATTCTCTACCATAGGAGAGGAAGAATTGTATAAATTTGTTAAATCATCTAAACCAACAACATGTATGTTAGACCCTATACCATCTAAGCTCCTAAAAGAGGTGCTTCCAGAAGTCATAGATCCTCTTCTGACTATTATTATTTCCTCATTGTCATTAGGATATGTCCCCAAAACCTTCAAACTGGCTGTTATTAAGCCTCTCATCAAAAACCACAACTTGACCCCAAAGAACTAGTTAATTATAGACCAATCTCGAATCTCCATTTTCTGTCCAAGATACTAGAAAAGGTGGTATCCTCACAAGTATATTCCTTCTTAGAGAAAAATGGTATATGTGAGGATTTCCAGTCAGGATTTAGACCGTATCATAGTACTGAGACTGCTCTCCTTAGAGTTACAAATGATCTGCTCTTATCATCTGATCGTGGGTGTATCTCTCTATTAGTTTTATTGGATCTTAGTGCTGCGTTTGACACAATTGACCACAACATTCTTTTGCATAGACTTGAATATATATATAGACTTTGTTGGCATCAGTGGAAGTGCATTAGCATGGTTTAAATCGTACTTATATGACCGCCATCAGTTCGTAGCAGTGAATGAAGATGTATCCTATCTATCACAAGTGCAGTATGGAGTACCTCAAGGCTCAGTACTAGGGCCGCTACTCTTCACGCTTTATATGTTACCCTTGGGAGATATCATCAGGAAACATGGTGTTAGCTTTCACTGTTATGCTGATGATACTCAGCACACCAATTTGAAAAACTAATGGATTGCATAGTCGATATAAAAAACTGAATGACGAGTAATTTCTTACTGCTAAATTCTGAAGGTGTTAATTATAGGACCTAAAAACTCCGCTTGTAATAACCTAGAACACTCTCTAAAACTTGATGGTTCCTCTGTCAATTCTTCGTCATCAGTTAGGAACCTAGGTGTTTTATTTGATCGCAATCTTTCCTTAGAAAGCCACGTTTCTAGCATTTGTAAAACTGCATTTTTCCATCTCAAAAATATATCTAAATTACGGCCTATGCTCTCAATGTCAAATGCAGAAATGTTAATCCATGCATTTATGACCTCAAGGTTAGATTATTGTAATGCTTTATTGGGTGGTTGTTCTGCACGCTTAGTAAACAAACTACAGCTAGTCCAAAATGCAGCAGCAAGAGTTCTTACTAGAACCAGGAAGTATGACCATATTAGCCCGGTCCTGTCAACACTGCACTGGCTCCCTATCAAACATCGTATAGATTTTAAAATATTGCTTATTACTTATAAAGCCCTGAATGGTTTAGCACCTCAGTATTTGAATGAGCTCCTTATACATTATAATCCTCTACGTCCGCTACGTTCTCAAAACTCAGGCAATTTGATAATACCTAGAATATCAAAATCAACTGCGGGCGGCAGATCCTTTTCCTATTCCTATATTTCCTAATTTCTCTCTTGTTCCGAGGTCACCGTGGCCACCAGATCCAGTCTGTGTCCAGATCAGGGAGTCACTGCAGTCACCCGGATCCAGTAATTATCCAGACCAGATGGTGGATCAGCACCTAGAAAGGACCTCTACATCCCTGAAAGACAGCGGAGACCAGGACAACTAGAGCCCCAGATACAGATCCCCTGTAAAGACCTTGTCTCAGAGGAGCACCAGGACAAGACCACAGGAAACAGATGATTCTTCTGCACAATCTGACTTTGCTGCAGCCTGGAATTGAACTACTGGTTTCGTCTGGTCAGAGGAGAACTGGCCCCCCCCAACTGAGCCTGGTTTCTCCCAAGGTTTTTTTCTCCATTCTGTCACCGATGGAGTTTCGGTTCCTTGCCGCTGTCGCCTCTGGCTTGCTTAGTTGGGGACAATTCATCTACAGCGATATCATTGACTTGATTGCAAATAAATGCACAGACACTATTTAAACTGAACAGAGATGACATCACTGAATTCAGTGATGAACTGCCTTTAACTATCATTTTTGCATTATTGACACTGTTTTCCTAATGAATGTTGTTCAGTTGCTTTGACGCAATGTATTTTTTTTAAAGCGCTATATAAATAAAGGTGACTTTGACTTTGACATGAACTGTGACATGACTGGAGACATGAAAAGTCTCAGGCTCGACCGAGACAGGAAACCTGGGGCTGGCCGAATGTTTGTCAGAAACTGAGGCAGCCATGACTTGATCAGTGGACCTAGAACTCTTCTGAATTTACCTATACTATATAATATATATAAAAATCACTATAAGCAGTACATCCAAATAGTCAGTATTCCTAAAATTAGGCATAAAATATTAACACGGGAGAGGGTTGTCCTATTTATAAATGACAGGGATTAGCTTGTCTACTTCATGCAATTTCGGATGCAGCTGCTACGCCTGGGAAAGGATCTATGAACAGAAACAAGAGAAAAAGATTATTTTAAGAATTTTCAATTTATTATAAAAAGTACAATTTCAAAGTAAAAGTTGATTAAAATAAATGAAATCAAGAAAAGACGAACAAAACTATTTCCCAGGGAAATGATAGAATTAACCATCGTATCAAGAACAAATATATTTAACATTTTGCTTATAGCTTTTGAATATGATCATTTTGTATAATTGTAATGCACTGATCAATTCATGTGCAGAAATTTTAGCCATATTCATAAAACAATCATAAAATAAGTTCACATTCATCACAAAATAAAACTTTTTCTATCCTCTTACCCTAAACTTACCTCTCACACAAAACTTTCTGCATTTATTTGATTTTCAAAACACTTCATTCTTTATGATTTATAAGCTTATTTCCTCTCGAGGACCAAAAACCAAAAACAAAAATTGTACTGGTATTACTATCCTTGTGTGGACATTATGTATAGGGAATACTAGGGAGTACCCCCCCCCCCTCACACACATACACCTCCAATGCAATTTATAGCAGTTGGCACATGAAAGCTGAGATGAGAATCTGATATCATTTTACTTTAAACCCTAAGGATGTTCACTGGAAATCTAACAAAACTAATACATCAATCAAACTCCAACTATAAGGTTATGGTTGACAGATGTCGCCTCTGGCTTGCTTAGTTGGGGACACTTCATCTACAGCGATATCGTTGACTTGATTGCAAATAAATGCACAGACACTATTTAACTGAACAGAGATGACATCACTGAATTCAGTGATGAACTGCCTTTAACTGTCATTTTGCATTATTGACACTGTTTTCCTAATGAATGTTGTTCAGTTGCTTTGACGCAATGTATTTTGTTTAAAGCGCTATATAAATAAAGGTGACTTGACTTGACTTGATAAAGAAAGCTTCCTTTAGTACCTTACTTAAGATAAACATCAAGAAAAAAATCAAGATTTTTTTTTGCTTTTGTTTATTCCTCTTTTTGTCACAAAACCACTGAAACTGGATCCATATGATATTTTATTGAACAGGCTCAGATCTGGTAACACAAAACCATTAGTAAAGACATTCTTTCCTTGAGCTTTAACCTCCACCAAGAATAAATCTCTGAATGTGAGGAAGAAAAAGAAAACAGTTCCAGTCCAGAGGACTGTGGGTAGAAACATCTATAAGTACTTGATTGTTCTGGTTAGTATTTAAAATGCATCAACAACATGGTGCTTTTGGTACAATATTTAGGCTTATGAGGGAGTGGTTTAGGATATGTTTTATGCTTCCACGTAATTTTGGTCATGAGTAATGACTTATGTTTATGGTTTAACAGTTAAAACATTAACCTTAAAACTGTTCACCAGCAAGTATTCCATCATTCTCGTGGAGTTGGCAGTAGGAATGGTAGATTGTGTTTCTTTGTATATTGCTGCAGTGTTTGATTATTCTTCCACATGGCAGAAAGAGAAAGAGACTTTCTGTTCTAAAGGCACAGGAAATGCCAAATCTCAACCAGCTTGTTTAACCACCACCCTTCCAGCTTCCTCAAACCTCAGTCATCCAAAATAAATGTCAGCAACAGACAGATGAAAATGACCAGCCTACTGAAGAATGATTACAGGAATAACAGATTTTGACATTACAATATATATATATATATATATATATATATATATATATATATATATATATATATATATATATATATATATATATATATATATATAAATTCTGTGTATGGTTTTCAATCTGAAAGAATACCTAAGAAGTGAAACCATTTAAAATGAAGCTTGTTTGTAGTCAGGTTAACTAAATCTTATTAAATCATATTTCTGACTTGAATAAAACGGTTCATTTAAAGGCTGCACCTCATAAAGCATATTTTACGTCATCTATCTATTTATTTATTTATTTATTTTACAGTAAATACAATTTAAATTTATTTCACTGGTGGCTATAGAAATTCTGCAACTACCTATGCGATCAAAAAAGACATACACATTCTTAACATCATGTTTGCATACAGTACATGCTTAGAGACAAAAAAAAAATAAAAAAAATTAGAAATCAATAGACTTATGAACACATAATAAAGCCTCAAAAACATTTTTAAATCTCCATATATATATATAAGAGTGAAGGTACCTTCAGTACTCAAAACCACTAAAAAAGTTTCAAGCTTTGGGAAATTTTGGAGATCCAACGTTTCACAAACTTCAGAATAACAACAATCCAACTCAGACTGTAGTCTGTCCAGAAGGTCTGTGACTCTTAACATTCAGGTAGTCATTTTTAAGCCGGCTTAACCTGGATCCATGGCTCCGAATGATCAGAGAGATGAGTTCATGTTTATCCTTGAGTCCGGAAGAGATGTCCAGCGTTTCCTGTAGAGTGTCCCTCACATTATACATGGGCTTGATGAAGTTACTGGTGAACTCATTCTCCTCTCTTTGCTCGGTATCCTGGTTTTGCTTGAATTTCGTCTCCAGCTCCACAAGAGATTTCTCCACGTTTGTAAAAGCCTCATTGATTTGCACGATCTCCCTCTTCAGGTATTTCCCATAGCTGTCCTCGCCGTCCAGGTCGTAGGAGATGCTCTTCCCGAGGCTCTCCAGAACGCGCGCCGCGTCTTCTATCTGTTGTTTCATGATGATGAAATCCTCTCGTATGATCGAGTCCTGGTCTTCCTCCAGCGGACACGGTCTGCGGTCGATCCATTTAAAGAGCATCTGACATTTCTCGGGGTCTACGTTCTCCTCGTAATCACCGTCCGGGACGAAAAAGTGGTGAAAAGTCCCGTTGGACATTTCAGGGAGCAAAGGTCCATAGTAGACCGCAGCACAGAGCGGCAATACAAACAGACCAAGAGCGAAAGGTAACATGATAGATAGCTTCTGTCCACTTGGAAGGTCTGACTGACCTGACAGGGACGATGTCCACATCTGGAATCCTTCCTATGAGTGTGAGCACTAGAAGAAACGCTCAGGCTGTAATCTGAGTCCCACGCGCTTTTACGCGCTCAAATTACACCGCGCTGCTAGTCTCCACTCATGAGCACAGCCTGAACGCGTTTTTAAACTTGGCTTTTTGCATATCTAGATATCACTTTGAAAAAACTCTGATTATATTATAAGTAACTGATTATTGATCAACAAGTATTATACTGCACAATATAATGATATATGAACCGAATACAAGTACATTAAAAATAGTTTGTTTAACGAATCAACATGAATTTCATCCTGTAAATCATATTTTTAAAAACAATGGCATTGATAAATGGTCAGAAGGTGTTGCACTTTATTCGCACCCTAATAATATAATATAATATAATATAATATAATATAATATAATATAATATAATATAATATAATATAATATAATATAATATAATATAATATAATAATAACTTCTAATTTTGTGATGGTCATCAGTGCAAATGGATTTAAATCTATAAGTTTTTAACATGATCACATCTGTTACAAACAAACAAACAAACAAACAAACAAACAAACAAAAAAAAAACACTTTGTCAGCATTTATCAAGGCAAACTACACGTGAGAGTTTTACTGATGACAAAGTAATCTTTATTAACATCACTAAAGCACATCATCATCATCATCATCATCATAATGAACCACATTCTAGGTTTTGCACAAGTAAAATATAACACCTTGACAGACACCACATCCTTTATATCCTTTATATTATATAATATAACATGATCAGTGTTGGGGAAAGTTCCTTTTAAAAATAATGCATTAAAATATTGTTTTAATGCCTAAAAATAATTGCATTACTCAGTTATGTTACTTCTCCGGGATTTATTTATTTATTTATTTATTTTCTCTCATCTGGGATCGGCTTACTGGTTTGTTTTTAATATAAAACAAGTTATATTTTTGGGGACTATTTGGTGTTCACCTTTCTGTTTGTGGTCATCTCTGGTATCGGAATCTTCTTCGCCATCAAAGAGAGAAAGAAAGCCTCATCCAAAAAAAAATCTGGTCGGGGGGCAGGCCGGTGGCCCTTTCTCTTACCACCAGCTTCTTGTCTGCAGTCACAGTGATTGGGGGCCCATCAGATGTGTACAGATACGGGGCCTCATATGTCATCTTTGGGGTCGCCTACACGTTCGTGGTCTTTTTCACTGCTGAGTTCTTCCTGCCAGTACCAGTACATACAATGCATGAATGTACATTTCAAATTGGCTTTTGTCATCAAAGGTTTTATACTTTAGGTTTCACTAGTTTCACTAGATTGCATACAGATTTTATTATTAAATATTACATTTTATTATCGAAATCATCAATTTAAGATGATATATATATATTTTCTACAGTGGACAGAAATAAAGTATTGCGGTAGGATGTTGGCCAGAAGTTGCTGGGCTTTTTGGAGGTCATGACCTTTAGTAATAAATCCCATAGGCCGTGTCAGCTGTAGTTATGCAGGTTGAAGCCCTCCAGCATGATACAAACTTGTTCTGACTTGTTCTCACAGGATTTGGAGATGCGGTTTTGTAAGCTTGTTCGTGTTGCAGCCACTTTAATTTATTTCATTCAAATGGTGAGTAGAATTAAATGTTCCCACATTTAAAACATGTATTGTATAGTTTGTTGTTTGGTTTTTGATCAATGCTGATTGTTCTGTTTTTATCTCTTTAGATTCTGTACACTGGTGTGGTAGTTTATGCTCCTGCTTTAGCTCTCAATCAAGGTTAGTTTACATTCATCACACAAATTGTGGAGAAAAAAATAGTGAACTTTTTGACATCTATCTGAATGTGTTGTTAAAAAAGTTTTTGAGGTGTGAAGCAGGTAATATTTCTTAAATAGATGGCCCCTTATGAAAAAGAAGGGCATTTAATTGTACTGAATGTGCACTAGTGTATTTCAAACCTTAAAAGTATATATAAAAATAAAAAACACTGTAATGAGCTAAAATTAAATAAAAGGTCACTCAAGTATAATTAAAAAGATTGTACTTACACTTACACTTACACTTAAAAAGTGCACTTTTTGAAGTAATGTCAAATGCTAAGTTTTACTTTAAGATGTACTTTAATTGTACTTAAGTTTGCCAAAAGCACTTATAGGTTAAGCTATTTCCATTGAACACAAATTTAAACTATTATACTAAAATATTTTAATTGAATTGCATTTGACATACAATGAAGTGTCCAAATACATCACAGTAAGTTCACACTTAAGTATATTCTTTTAAAGTACGTTACATTTCCATAATAAGAACTATTTTTAAAAGAATGCTACAGTGAACTTTTTAGAGTCAGTGGCTCATAACCCTGTGTGCTGCCTACCTAGACATTATTTAAATGAATCATACAGTATACTGAGATAAAGACTTTAGCTTGAAAATGATTCCCTTTACACACAGGAAAAGGACTCACGTGTCCTACATGAGTAACACTTGCCATGTGAACCACACAAGAGACTAATGTTCATAGCTGATTCCAGCAAAAACATGATACAACAATAAACCTGTGCAAATATAGGCTGAAATGCCACATATTTTATGATTAGAAAACACAGTTTTCACTTATGTAACGTATTTATATGTTTTGTTTGTTAAATTAGACTCTGTTGTTTCACTGTTGTTGTTGTGATGTAGACAAAAGTCATCTTTAAATTTAGGAGTCATTCATTCAGAACATCACCTATATAAACACAGCTCTTTATTTTTTATCCCCATCAGTGACAGGATTTGATCTTTGGGGATCCCTATTTCCACTGGCATTGTCTGCACTTTTTACTGCACATTGATGAGTGCTGGTGAATTCTGATGCAGGTTTCACTATAATTGTGCTATTATGATTATGATAATGTGATAAAAAAGATGGTTGTGAATATGATTGTAATCAATAGTGTGATAATGGTTATGATTGGTTGTAATTATTTTTTTAGTTAGGACACATCTATTTGATCTTTTTTTTTTAAAGCAAATAATACATTTAATCAATATTAACATATTAATCAATATTATCAATATAATAATAATATTGTAATTTTGAGATTGTCCCATGACTCCTAGTAGCCTAAGTTCTTATGTGTTTCATGAGAAAACACAAACTGTGTGAACGAACTTGTGAAATTTCTGAGTTTGACTGATGAAATATTACTGTATATGCAATTCTGAGCAAAATGTTTAAAGTTATGTGAATGGGGTATTCTGATGGCCTCAGTGGCTGATGATCAGACAGAAACAGGAGAAACAGTGTGTGTGTGTTTAGGGTGAACTGAAGGCTGTGGTCTGGACAGATGCCTTCCCGATGTTGATGATTAGTCAGCTGCAAATATGTCTTGACCCCAAAACAATTCTAACAAAAGGTTTCTCAGTGGTTTACAGTAGTATCAAATGTACTTAAAAACATACTAAAAGTTTACCAAAGTTTGACTGCAAGAAGGGCCCCATTTTCAAAATGGCAGCCGCCAGGTCCTTAAATACCATTACTCCTTTTATTCCTCCTAGACCAGAAATATTGGTGCCTGATACATGTTTTGGCCATGTAATATTCTAATTAACATATTTGCATGATAGATAAGTGATTACAAATCCAATTATATATTAAAGCAATTGGTTACAAGCATATTTATGGGAAAAATAAGTACAATTTCATGTACATGTAAATAAATTAGAATATCATGGAAAAGTTCTTTATTTTTTTGTAATTTAATTTAAAGAAGCAAACTTTTTTATATTGTAGATTCATTGCACACAAACTGAAATATTTAAAGAGTTTTTTGTTTGAGTTCTGATGGTTACGACTTACAGCTTCAGTATCTCAAAAAATTTGAATATCTTCTCAAAGATCAATCAAAAAAAAGATTTACAAAACAGAAATGTTCAAGATCTCCAAAGTAGGTTTAATAATGCACTCAATACTTGGTTGGGGCTCCTTTTGCAATTACTGCCTGTGGCACTGCAGGTTGCTTTGATAGCGGTCTTCAGCTCCTGTGTATTGTTTTTCAGATGTTACTTATCTTCCTCTTCACAATACCCCATAGATTCTCTGTGAAGTTCAGGTCAGGTGAGTTCGCTGGCCAATCAAGCACAGTAATATCATGGTCAGCAAACCACTTGGAAGTGGTTTTGGCACTGTGGGCAGGTGCTAAATTCCTGCTGCAAAATTAAATCAGCATCTCCATTAAGCTTGTCAGCAGATGGAAGCATAAAGTGCTCCAAAATCTCCTGGTAGATTGCTGCAATAATTGTGGACTTGATAAAACAAAATGAACCAACACCAGCAGATGTCACTGCACTAAAATCATCACTGACTTCGGAAACTTCACACTGGACTTTGGATTCTGTGCCTCTCCAGTCTTCCTCCAGACCTTGATTTCCAAATGAAGTGCAAAATTTACTTTCATCTGAAAAGAGGACTATGGACCACTGAGCAACAGTCCAGTTATTTTCTCCTTACCCCAGGTAAGGAGAAAAGTGCTTCTGATGTTGTTTCTGATTCAGGAGAGGCTTGGTTCTAGGAATGTGACAACTGTAGCCCATTTCCAGAAGACGTCTGAGTGTGTTGTGGCTCTTGATGCACTGCTTCGGTCCACTCCTTGTGAAGTTCTCCTAAGTTCTTGAATCTGATTTTCCTGACAATCTTCCCAAGGCTGTGGTCATCCCTGCTGCTTGTGCACCTTTTCCTACAACACTTTTTCCTTCCAGTCAACTTTCTATAAATATATTTTGATACAGCACTCTGTGAACAGCCAGCCCTTTCAGCAATGACCTTCTGAGGCTTACCATCCTTGTGGAGGGGGTCGATGATTGTCTTCTGGACAACTATCAAGTCGTTAGTCTTTCCCATAATTGTGGTTGCATGTTCTGAACTAGCCTAGGAGGTACCCAGTATTTATACTCATAATTAATAAAACTAATCAAGCTCAAAATGGATTATTTCTAATTTTTTGAGATACTGATTTCCACCCCCCCCTAAGCTGTAAGTCGTAACAAACAGAATTAAAACAAAAAACTCTTGAAATATTTCTGTTTGTGTGCAATGAATCTAGAATATACAAAAGTTTACTTTTTTGAATTCAGTTACAAAAAAATAAAGAACTTTTCTTTTTTTAAGTAGTCAAGGATGAATTTTGTTTGAGCAAGATGGTATACACTGTGCTGCCAACAACATTACAATGAGTCAAGCAATATCAAATGTCAGTATTCTCTACCACCATCTTCTGAATTACTGAAAATTGTGAATTTAGTTTTGTTGGGTTTAGTATAATGCCACCTTTATACTCAAAAACATCTATAGAGGATGCATTACATATGCATTACCTTATTAAAATTGAAATTAGTGACCATTTTAGAGGTTTCAAACACAGGTCTCTGTTCGGGCTAATTCAGGGTTGTTTATGATCAAAGTTATACAACTCCAATTTAAGTTACTTTTGGGTGCAATTACTTTTACATTGAATGTAAAATCTGTGTTTTAGCAAAAAACATGTACTGAGTAGGAGTTACATGACATAGGCTAAATTGTTTACATCTCTGGTTCACCCCAAACAATGATAAAACCTTACAGTATTCTCACAAAATCATGTATTCCATAAGTATGTAATCATGTCAGTGCAATTAAGACAAGTCCAATGGATTCACAGACCCAGAAAACATTGGGTTAGACACCAAGATTACTTGACTAAGTGAAATAATGAAGGAGTTAGGATATTTTAAGGGCTCCCTGCCCATCTTGGACACCATCTTGAAAATTACACCTTTCTAGTGGACAAACTTTGGTAAATGTTTAGTATAATATTAAGGACACCTAATACTACAGAAAACAGCTGAGAAACCATTTGTTAGAATTTTTTTAGGGTTAGATGGGTTTTTTACATATATGCAGCCGCCTAGATGGTGGCTGGGTTTCTCAAAGTGCTGATCCAGGGTGCGAGTCAAGCAGGAGGGATTAAGTCTGTCTGGAGCACAGCTCATACCATAGGCAGAATGCAAGAATAAGAAAACAAACCTATTTTGGTTCTATTAGGTTGTATTATCATAGCATGTCATTATAAGAATAATTAATGATTTATACATAATTTACCAGCATCAGTGAAAAAAATGACTATAAGAACTTTGCAACAAGTTATAGTTTTTTTTTGTCTCCATTGTTTCCAGCTTTGATGTTGATCCACTAAGGCGACACACATTCTGGACCCTCACCTTCACTTGTTTGGGCACCTTTGGAGTAAACCAGTCAACAATCCAGAGATGCATATAACTGGGGGGAAAAATAAAACATAAGTCACTTTGTAGCTTCCAGATCAAATAAGTGTACTTGAATACTGTTTGAAATGAATAGTTGCACTCTTTTATATTTCTACAGATACATTTCCAAGAAAAATCACTTTTTTTCTACTTAAAATGTAATTTATGTCTTTATCTAATTTTTATCTCCACTCATGCCATATTTTGTGATGGAAATTCTCGGTGTGTTTCCAGGACTACCAGGCTTATTGTCACGATCGAGACTCCTGCACTTCTCGCCTGAGTACTCATCTTTATTCGGACTAATCACATATACACACCGACACACCCGGTCCTGATTACTCCTACACATGATACCCATTAGGTGACTATATAAGCATCTACCAGATCCTTCCTCATTGCAAAGTCTTGTATTGCCCCGGTGTACATTTCTGAGCATTTTCCTTCCATGCCTGATCTCTCTGTGAATTACCTTGGACTGTCTCTCGCTTATTGATTGTTTTGTACCTGCCCTGATCCTTGCTTTCTCTTGACTATGATTTGGATTGCCTTCTCTGTTGTGTTTGCTGGTGTTTGACCTTGCCTGTTTATTACGTTCTAGAATAAAGCTGCAGATGGATTACAGAAGACTTCACCACAGCACAATCCAGCAGCTCTGGCTCAACTTTCCACGGAAGTGTCAGCTCAGGCAAATAAACTTGCTGATCATTAGCAACAGCTAACTCGACTAACAACACTCTCGGAGGAGCTAGTTAGTGCACTTGGAGTATTCATATGTCATCTTCAGAATCAACGCTTAGCCAGCCGAGCGTGAACACGTCACCTCCTCTCATTCCTTCAATGAATCCTCGCCTGGCTCTCCCAGAAAAATTCTACGGAAACCCCATGAGGTGCAAGGGATTTCTACTACAATGCTCTCTGTAGGAGGTAAAAGTGCGGATGAACAGTTACTTGTTTTATCTCAGGGCAGAAACACCACAGCTGAGTATGCCTTATCTTTTCACACTCTCGCCGCTCAAACGGATTGGGTTGAGAGTACGCTTAAACTGCTTTTCCGCAAAGCACTCAGTCTGGATCTTCAATCTGAACTGGCATGCAGGGACGAGGGAAGATAGTTGAACCAATTCATTGAACTGGCGATTCAAATTGACAATCTGATTAGATCTTGTCGCCCTGTCAGAGCAATTCCAACTAATCAATCGGTTGTAAACACTTCATCATATCCTTTTGAGGAACCCATGCAGCTGGCATATACTCAACTATCACCAGAGGAGCATGAACACTGCATCAACGTCTCTGTCTTTACTGTGGACAAGCGGGTCACCTCCTGGCTTCCTGTCCTATATGAACACCTCTTCGCACTTCTTCTGCAGTGAGTTCACGCATTCAGGCATATTACTCCAAGACATGCTTAAAGATACCCATAAAATTGTCTCTAAAAGAAAATGATATATCCACGTTAGCACTATTGGACTCAGGTGCTGCAGGGAATTTCATGTCACATGAGTTTGCCCGACAACATAACATTCCATTGATTCCTTGTAATTCTATGCTGGCAGTGAAGGCGCAAGATGGATGACCTCTTGGAGATGGATGGGTTTTACACACCACTGTGGAGTTAGTGTTGGTGACCGAGACCTTCCATAAAGAGAACATTCACTTCTACATCATCACGTCACCAAATAATCTGGTCATTCTTGGACTGCCCTGGCTAAGACATCACAATCCACTCATTTCCTGGAAGGAGGTCAGATCAGTCAGTGGGATCCCCCATGTCAGGCCAGCTGTCTGAAACCTGAAACCACTTTCCAAGGGGTTCATCAGACCATCAACCTCACCTGCATCAGTGGGTTTCTTTTTCATCAAGAAGAAGGATAGAGGCCTTCGTCCTTGTATTGATTACCAGGGCCTTAATGACATTACCATTAAATTCCGTTATTCAATACCTCTAGTATCAGCGGCCTTAGAAAAACTTCGCAAGGCCAATTACTCCTCTAAGCTAGATCTTCGTAATGCATACAATCTCATCTGCATAAAGGAGGGTGATGAATGGAAAACAGGTTTCTCTACCTGTACCGGGTACTATGAATATTCTGTTATGCCCTTCGGTCTTGCTAACAGTCCTTCTGTGTTTCAGTCCTTCATCAATGACGTCTTTTGGGACATGCTGGATCGCTGGGTAATCGTGTACATCGATGACATCTTTGTTTACTCTCACACATATGAAGAACATGTACAACATATGAGGTCAGTGTAACAGTGATTAATCAACCACAAATTGTATGCCACAGTCGAGAAGTGTGAATTTCATCAGAAATACATCATTCCTGGGGTACATTATCAGTCAGGAGGGAGTGGCGATGGATGGATTTGCTGGATGGACTTCCTGTTTGTTGTTGGCACCTGTACTGCGTTTGAGCTCCGTCACCATATTCTTTTTATCAACTATTTTTATCTTAAAAAACTATTTTATACACCATCGTTTCCGTTTATATAATATGTGAATATATCCTCTATTGTATTCTACAACAAAAACAATCAGAGCGCCTCGTTATCACTAGTTTTATTTTGATCTCCTGGGCCCGCTATTAGCTTATAGCCTATTAGCATCAACGGCGTGGTTGCTGCTAACTGCGCTTACATTGCTAATACTGTATTCACACACATTACCATTGCTGTACTCACTGTTACTTGCTTTAATGGTGGATGAATGTACCATGAATGTACCTTTGTTTGCAGGCGAGGACACGAGCTCGAGGCTGTGGAGAAGCAGATTCGCGACCTGGAGGTGAGGCAGGCCCAGCTGAGAGAGCGGAGAGCCGCGCTGGAATCATCCCGGGCTGACGCTCACAAGTCCGGGGTAAGTATACTGTACAGCATGCAACGTCAACTGGCGGCCCGCGGGCCAAATCCAGCCCGCCAGAGATTTCCATCCGGCCCCCAGAATAATACTGAATTCAGGAATAGCCTTGTAAGAGGAAAAAGTTTAGGGCTGGTCCGAATACCATTTTTTGAGCTTCGGTAGTAATGAACATCGACTATTCGAAGCTTCGGAGAGAGGGGCTGTACATATTTTTCTCTCTAATAAAGGCAGGAATCTGTGTCTGTATGTCCGTTTGCATTTTTATTATTTCGAGAACCGTTCATCCAATCGACTTCACAAGGGAGTGCAGTGTCGCATTTGGTGCAATATAGATGGACACGCTAGACGCGACACATTCAGAATTAATAAACTTTTAGTAAACTACAGTCATTCAGAACAGCGCGAGCGGGAAGCGGCGCACCTCACGCAGGCAGGGCTTGCTCCAAGAATGGACACTGCACTAGTGATATAAAATGCACTCACACAGGTCTGTTAAATTAAGCAATACTTTTAAGGTAGTCTTATATTTTTCTGACTAACAAATTGGCACAGTAAGGGTAGATTTAAACAAAGAATAACTAAATTTAAATAAAGAAAAAACGAATTTTAAATAAAGAAAAAACGAAATTTAAATAAAGAAAAACAAAATTTAAATAGAGAAAAAACGAAATTTACATAAAGAAAAAACGAAATTTAAATAAAGAAAAACAAGATTAATTTAGACGGGTAAAAATGCTAATACATTTTGTTTCTATTAGCTACTCTATTTTCCACAATGTCAAAGCAACAAAACACAAGCTCAGACATGCACTTTGGTCCATAGCCTACAAACTCCGCTGTTCTGCGCTCTAGCCAGAGAACACTCCCGTTGGAAAAGCGTCGGTTTTATTTCTAGCATGCACCCGTTTTCCGCGTGGCTCGAGCGCGCCTGAGATGCGTGTCTCAGTGTGCAAACTCCAACCTGTTAAATATGGGAGCCGAAATTAATATGATCTGTACATCATTATGAGTCACAGCAAGATGAAAAAAAAACAGCCTGTCTGTTCCTTTTGCCTTTTGGGTTTGACGCTTTTAACCGCCAGAAGTAGGTCAAACAAAAGGCTAAGTGAACCAAAGCAAAACCCAAGCAGCTCAGCCTTTATGTGAGAAAAGCTGTATAAACTTAATCCAGAAATTGTTGAATTTAAACACTTTGACCAGCAAAGAATGATAGATTGCAGCTTTATAGCATGGCAGTCTATGCAACACTTGTTCATGTTATCTCAGGGAACCAAGGTTACGTTAGTAACCAGAGACTGTTTTTCAAAAACAGTCTCTCATGTTCCGTGAAACGCTATAGAGATGCATCCAATAGTGCCACACTATACATAAGTGCAGCACGAAGTCACTCTGTGAGCCAAGCCCTGGAGTGCCCATAATGAGGGCTCCTAAATGGGGTCCTAAAAAGGGTCAATGAGACCCAGATTCTGAGGCTGGGGCCTGCATAATTAAGACCCTTTCCACTCACATGGGGATCAGAGAGATTAAGCTGATAAAATCCATGCCTAAAGGGCAAGGACATCCAGGTTATAAAATCTAAGGAAGGTAGATGGCAAAGACCAACTGGCTGCCACACAGATATCACCTATTACAAATCCGCTGGACTATTAATGGGATGGTCTCTGCTTCATGACTGGCAGCCCTTTAGAGCAGCATACAAAGAGCTGCTCTAATTGCCTAAAGTGGTTAGATTTACGTAAACTCTAAGGGCCCTATCATACACCCGGCACAATGCGACCCAAGGCGCAGCGCAAGTGTGTTTGCTAGTTTCAGTCCGGCGCCATTTGCATTTTCCTGTCCAGTGCCACTTCATTTAATTAGCAAATGCATTTGCGCCCATTTGTGCACCCATGGGCATGCTGATCTAAAAAAGACGTGTGTTCAGGCGCATTACTGGCGCATTGCTATTTTAAGGAGCTAAAAAAAAACTGCGCCATAGACCAACTCAAACCTGGTCTAAAGTCAATAGCGCTGTGGGTCCACAGTGCGCACTGACTTTGCTTATTACACACAGGGATGTGCATCACACAAACATGCCAAATATTAAAAACAAAAGGATTACAGTGTAAAAGAATAATATTGTGTAGGCTACATAAATATAAAAATGTAATGATGGATAGTCATTGCGTTTTAATAAAATTAGGCTACCTATTTGCAATTCAGCCTATTACTACTTATAATGATGAATGAAATTAGATAATTAATTGAACAGTAATCCCAATACACACACATACATATATTAACTAACTTATCGCGCAGAGCTTTGGTGGATGCCTGCTTGTTCCGTAGATTATCTGCTCACGCGCTTTAACTTCGCACACGAGCAGATCGGTTTCTTCACTTGAGAAGCGTTCAGCTTTTCCGCCAACAAATTCCACCCTGTAAATAGTGACCCGCCATGGTTTGAGCACATCTCGCTCTTAAAGGGAATGGGAGATGACACTCTGATTGGTGTATTGAACGTTACGCCCATTACTTATTAAGAGAATAGGCATTTTACACTTTGCGATTAGATCGTTAAAATAGGGCCCTAAGGGCCCGAAATGGGCAGAGTAAATTGGGACCCTGCCCATCCTCTGAATTTATAAAGGCTAATATTGTCATGTTGTCTGAATGGACAAGGATGTTGTGCCCTTTCAAGGCTGGCAGGAAGGTTTTTATGGCCCGAAAAACCACCCTCATCTCAAGGCAGTTGAATTTCAGGCATTGCTTCTGTATGTACCAGAAGCCAAATGCCGTTCTGCCCTTGTACAGTGCTTCCCAACCTGAGTTGGATGCATCTTTTGTGACTACCTTTCTTCTCGGAGGTCAGTCCCAAAGAAACATCTGTCAGATATAGACGAGGACTTTCCAAGGGGTTATGGCTCTGATGCAGTGGTGGGTCACTCTGAGGCAAAAGCAGGTGGCAAGCATGGGAAGGAGCACAGGCTTTGAGCCAGAATTGAAGGGGTTGTATGTAAAGCAGGCCCAGATATAAATTACAGAGGAGGAGTCTGACATGAGGTGGAAGAGAAGACCCCAATGTGAACAACGCCAATAGCCACTGAATTGTCAGTGAGCATTTCGAAATAAGCCAGGCCCACATTTGGGCTAAATAACGGTTCTCATTACGATGACCCACTGGCTGGGCTCTTAGCTAAATTCAATTTGAGCCCAAGGCACTCCAGGTGGCTTAGAAGCAGTGACCTGTGAACAAGAATTTCCTGCTCTGATCTGCCTAACACAAGCCAATCATCGAAGTAATTCACAAAGTGTATTCCCATCTGTCTTTGTGGAAAAAGCTGTGTTCTTGAACTTCGTAAAATGTGCTTGGGGCCAGAGACCGTCTGAAGGAAGTTCTATATATTGATAAGCTCCCCCTTGAATGTAAATCTCAAGAATGGTCTGTGATGGGGTGCTGTCTTGAAGTCAAAAGTAAAATCTTTCATATCAACCTATAAAAACCAGACATATTTGTGTGAGGATTTGCTTCAGAGTTGACATTCTGAATGGCATGTCATTATGGCAAGGTTTAGGTGTCTGAGATCAAGGGCCTGGGATCACCATTTTTCTTGATCGAGGAAGTAACGGCTGTAAAAGCCTGGCTCACTATTGGACAGTGCATTTTGCAAGCAGACCCTCCCTTCAGACCGAGCAACATGTCCATCATTGTCTTGGAGTTTGGACCGCATCCTAGAAGCGGGAAGGTCTGCAAGTGAATCAAAAGTGAGTAACTTCATTGTATTGTTTGACTTGATATGCCTGGTATGGCCTCCCAAGCTTGACCTCGGCAGCGAAGGGTCTGACACTTTTGCTGCAGAGAAAAGAAAAATTACCATGTCCACTATAAAAGCAATGGATTTTGTGTGTGCAAGCACATCTAATGTGGTGATCTGGACAGGGTTTGAGAGGCATAAACAAGCTTTCTTGGAATGAGGTCTTGTGCAGCAGGACAAAACCTTCTTTTCTTTACCCTTTATGCATCAAGGGTGCTTCAAGTCAAGTCTGTTTTATTGTCAATTCTTCCACATGTACAGTACATACATACAGGGAATTGAAATTGCGTTACTCTCAAACCCTTGGTGCATACAGAAAACACTAGTAGACAGTAGAACATTAAATACAGATAATAAAATAAAAAAGTACAACTATACAAAATAGGTCATGTAAAAAAGAAAGATAAGTAAAGCAGCACAAGGCACATGGTGTAACATGGAGTCAGAGACGTTCGGATCCAAATTCAGTAGTTTATTAAGAATGGTCAGACAGGAAGAATTCAGGTAACAGCGAATATCCAGAATCAATAACAATACCAGGCAGAGGACGGGGCAGGCGGCAGAGTATCACAGGCGGTATAAGTCAAGTCAAGTCACCTTTATTTATATAGCGCTTTAAACAAAATACATTGCGTCAAAGCAACTGAACAACATTCATTAGGAAAACAGTGTGTCAATAATGCAAAATGACAGTTAAAGGCAGTTCATCATTGAATTCAGTGATGTCATCTCTGTTCAGTTTAATTAGTGTCTATGCATCCATTTGCAATCAAGTCAACGATATCGCTGTAAATAATGTGACCCCAACTAAGCAAGTCAGAGGCAACAGCGGCAAGGAACCAAAACTCCATCGGTGACAGAATGGAGAAAAAAACCTTAGGAGAAACCAGGCTCAGTTGGGGGGCCAGTTCTCCTCTGACCAGATGAAACCAGCAGTTCAATTCCAGGCTGCAGCAAAGTCAGATTGTGCAGAAGAATCATCTGTTTCCTGTGGTCTTGTCCCGGTCGACTGAGACAAGGTCTTTACAGGGGATCTGTATCTGGGGCTCTAGTTGTCCTGGTCTCCGCTGTCTTTCAGGAATGTAGAGGTCCTTTCTAGGTGCTGATCCACCATCTGGTCTGGATATGTACTGGATCCGGGTGACTGCAGTGACCCTCTGATCTGGATACAGACTGGATCTGGTGGCTACGGTGACCTAAGAATGAGAGAGAAACAGACTAATATTAGCGTAGATGCCATTCTTCTAATGATGTAGCAAGTACATCAGGTGTTATGGGAAGTGTTCCCGGTTCCAGTTTACCTAATTAATGCAGCCTAAAAATCCTTTAATCGATTTGGATATTAGAAGCATATTAGTGTGTTATGTTTAAGCCAGGTTAAAGAGATGGGTCTTTAATCTAGATTTAAACTGCAAGAGTGTGTCTGCCTCCCAAACAATGTTAGGTAGGATATTCCAGAGTTTAAGTGCCAAATAGGAAAAGGATCTGCCACCCGCAGTTGATTTTGATATTCTAGGTATTATCAAATTGCCTTAGTTTTGAGAACGCAGCGGACGTGGATGATTATAATGTAACAGGAACTTATTCAAATACTGAGGTGCTAAATCATTCAGGGCTTTATAAGTAATAAGCAATATTTTAAAGTCTATACGATGTTTGATAGGGAGCCAGTGCAGTGTTGACAGGACCGGGCTAATATGGTGATACTTCCTGGTTCTAGTAAGAAGTCTTGCTGCTTCATTTTGGACTAGCTGTAGTTTGTTTACTAAGCATGTAGAACAACCACCCTAATAAAGCATTACAATAATCTAACCTTGAGGTCATAAATGCATGGATTAACATTTCTGCATTTGACATCTGGACAAATGCATGAGCGGAGGGGACCGCGAGTTTAGATTCCAGACTAGGAGAAACAGGTGGCTGGTAACCTATGCTACACTGAAACAGAGGGAGACCCGTGGCTGACACTGGTAACGAGTTATGAGCGTACTCAACCATAGAGAGTTGTTGGCTCCAGGAAGAAGGATTCTTGGAGACTAAACATCACAACGTTTTCTCTAAATTAAGGTTGGCTCGCTCTGACTGACCATTGCTGTGAGGGTGATAACCTGAAGACAGACTAACCGTTGCTCCTAACAATTTACAACATTCTTTCCAAAATTTGGAAATAAATTGGGATCCCCTGTCAGAAACCACGTCTACCGGGAGGCCATGTAACCGAAAGATGTGATCAATAACAGTGACCGCTGTCTCCTTGGCTGTAGGTAATTTGGGCAAGGGAATGAAATGTGCTGCCTTCGAGAATCGGTCCACTACAGTCAAAACGAGCGTCATGCCATTAGAAGGTGGGAGGGCGGTAACGAAATCTAGTGTGATGAAGGACCAGGGTCTCGAAGGGACAGACAGCAGTTGAAGAAGCCCATCCGGAGGTCTGTTAGACGACTTGCCACTGGCGCAAACTGAGCAAGCCAAAACAAAACCGTGAACGTCGCGAGCCATCAGTGGCCACCAGAATCGTTGCTATACTAAACCCTTGGTGCGGCTTATCCCTGGATGACAAGCTACATTAGAGCAGGGACCACACTGAATAACGTTGGACCGTAACTCCTCTGGCTCAAATAAATGATTCGGTGGGCACCCGGGAGGAGGCGTTACACCTTCTAAGGCCGTCTTGACCTTCGACTCGACCTCCTATACGAGTGATGAGACGACTATACTCTCAGGTAAAATGCACTCGGGAGTCACCGGGCGTTCGGAAGGATCAAAAAGACGTGACAAAGAATCGGGTTTGATGTTTTTGGAACCCAGGCGGAACGATAGAGAAAAATCAAAACGACCGAAAAAAAGTGCCCACCGAGCCTGCCTGTAATTGAGTCTTTTAGCAGTTCTAATGTATTCTAAGTTCTTATGGTCAGTCCAAACGATGAAAGGTACCCCCGACCCTTCCAACCAGTGATGCCACTCCTCTAATGCTAATTTGACGGCCAACAATTCTCTGTTACCAATGTCATAATTACATTCTGCAGGAGATAAATGATGAGAAGAAAACGCGCATGGATGCATCTTGTCGTCTGAGGCAGCACGTTGGGAAAGAACTGCACCTACTCCCACCTCTGAAGCGTCGACCTTCACCACAAACTGGCGTGTGGGATCAGGGGCTATTAAGATGGGAGCCGAAACGAAGTGGCTCTTGAGGTTGGAAAATACCATTTCGGCTGTATTAGACCACCTGAACGGAGTACTGGGGGAGGTCAAGGCAGTCAGAGGTGAGACTAGTTGAAATTACGAATGAAACGTCGATAAAAATTGGCGAACCCCAGAAACCGCTGTAGGGGCCTTACGGGAATCTGGACTTGGCCAATCTATCACAGCCTTAACCTTGTCAGGATCCATACGTATTCCCCCAAGACGAGACGATATATCCTAGGAAGGGAACTGACTGTGCATGGAATACGCATTTCTCCGCCTTGACAAAAAAAACATTCTCAAGTAATCTCTGGAGCACTCGTCTGACGTGTTGCACATGTTTCTGGAGAGATGAAGAAAAAATCAGTATGTCATCCAGGTAAACATATAAACTGATCTACCATGTCTCTCAACACGTCATTCACGAGTGCTTGGAAAACCCATGGCGAGTTGGAGAGCCCGAACGGCATCACCAAATTTTCAAAGTGCCCTCTACGGGTGTTAAAGGCAGTTTTCCACTCATCCCCCTTCCTGATGCGGACCAAATAATAAGCGTTACGTAAATGCAATTTTGTGAAGATGGATGCTCCCTGTAACCTCTTGAACGCTGAAGACATCAACGGCATAGGATAGGTATTCTTTACCGTGATGTTGTTCAGCTCACTTACCTGAGCTAAATCTATGGCACAGTCATAGGAACGATGTGGAGGGAGAGAAGCAGAACTGGACTTATTGAACACTTCCTTTAGGTCAAGGTACTCCGCGGGCACATTTGACAAAACCATGGTCTCCTCCTGAAAGACAGAAACAGACACAGCAGGACAAGCAGAAACCAGACAAGACTCATGACAACTCCAAAAGGTGACAGTGTTGAAACCCCAATCCACTCGTGGATTGTGCTTGACCAGCCAGGGATGACCTAATACGATGGGTGTGTAGCAGAAATGACTCGAACCAGACAAATTAAAGAGTCGATCAGGGCTGTGTTTGAAACACGAGCCGAATTCCTCAGGAAGTCATAAAACATTCTGTGCCACAAGTCCCAAGCAAGATGAGCAACCAACTTGTTCACACACCAGCTTTCAACATTAACACCACTAGAACAACTATTTACAATTTCAAAACGAAGGAGAGAAATTTAGTGTCAAATTTGTTGTTCGTAATGGAAATACAACGCTGGACATCACATGTAAATCCATGAGAGTTAAACACTTCCATTGACTTCCCCCCACCTAGCAGAACCAGACTGAAATTCCTAAGGGGGTAGGGGGCTTTGAACCTCTGGTCTCCACAGAAGTCTTTGTCAAGAGAATGGCAAATAAACTGTCTTTTGTACATATATATGGACCAGAATGAACTCAAAAAGACTTAAATGAATCAGTCCATCGCTTCACTCCATATTCATTTATGTGTAACCCACACATTTGACTATCATGTTATAATCACTTATTGTGTATGTCTTTTAATAACTATGGGATAGCTTAAGGATACATAGTCATGTCTAGTATCTACGTAATCATATCTGCTTGCTTGAATTAGTCCAGACAATCAATTATTTGTCAAATATATCATATTCTGGTTATAGGAATCATGTCCAAAATTAGACCCTGTAAGAGCGGGAAAATTCGGACCACATGCTTGGTAAGATAAACATATGATTTATGATGCCCCCGAGCCAAGACAGTATCTGATTGGTCAAGACAACATTTGAGGTGTGGCCAACAGGACAGTTTAATTACTCAGGACACCATAAAATCTTGCTTTTAGTCTCTAGTTATGCTTCTGCTATTAGTCATGTCTGCTTTTAGTCTCTAGCTATGCTTCTGCTATTAGTGATGTCTGCTTTTAGTTCTAGCCTTGCTTTTGCTATCAGTCATGCCAGCTTTTAGCTTGGCTTCTTAGCTTTAGCTTTTATCCATGCTGTTTGTCACCATTGTTCTTTGAGCGCGGTTCCAGCGTGCTTCAGCCTGCACGCCTGCTGTTACTTAGCCACGATGAGAAGGAACACCACCTAGTCTCGCCAAACTTTACTTCTTTTCTTTTCCGTTTGAGAGTTTCGTGTTCTGAGTTAAGTTTTGTTACGTCGAGTTTCAACTTCAACCCGCACACAACTCCGTCTTCAGCCAACGCCCAACCAGGGTTTCCCAAGACGTCACTTCAACGACTACTGAACTTCCAGCCAATCAGCGACATCGGGAAAGTCCCCTTTTCAACGACAACAAAGGGGACTCCCTTTTCACAGGAGACGCAAGTAACCTCCAGACTGTGACCTTTACTGGTGTATCTAATATAATTTTAACCTCATTGAGGAACTCAATGCGAGGGCTAATTACGTGATTGATGGTTGTTCATGTCTATGCAATTTAACGTATTACTTTAAACTTGGGATTCCACATTTCCATTCTCTTAAACTCATCTTTCCCTAACTTTCGATCTTCCTGCAACTTGTGTGAATGTGTGAGTGCGTGCGTTTGTGTGTTAGATTAGTTATATGTCTTTGATTTATCTAATAAAGCCTTATTCATATTGAAAAGAGAAGTATCTTGTGTTTTGTGCTTACAAGTTAATGTCTTAAACTGCCGATCTTGTTACTGTGCTAATTGATAGTGTTTTCACTATACTTTGGATATTAATATCCAGCGCAGATTTGATGTTAAACGGCTCGTTCAGTGAATCGCACGGCGTCTCAGTGATCAGCCGTGAAACAGTGATTCTGTTCAAATTCCCTTTAAAATATTAAATGATTCCCTTTGAGCTAAATTGACCTGTTTCCCTTACAGGTGCTACAGGGGAGTCCATGAGGAGCAGGGTTAGGGTTTCAGTGTGGTTGCCTGAGGTGAGCAGAGATATGGGTTCAGTAGTGTGGGTGACGTGCGGGTGTTCCTGGCCACTGAGTGCGCTGACATGGATCAGACGGGATAAGGGAAGGACAGGAAGGTTCAGGTGATGTGCAAGGACAATGTCAATGAAATTACCTTCGTCTCCCGAATCCAGAAGGGTGTGACACGTGTGAGTGTTGTTGCCCCACCGCAGTTTCACCGGAAGGAGAGTCGATGATGTTGTTGAGGACTTCCCGGCAGAGATCCCACCCGATAGTAGCCTCAAACGTACTACCGGGCTGGCTCTTTTACTGGACACGTGCGTAGGAGATGTCCCGAGCCACCGCAGTATAAACAAAGTCCTCGGGACCTCCGCTTCTCTCTCTCCTCCCGGGACAGTCAAGCTCTACCCACCTGCATGGGTTCGTGATCGATGACGGGACCGACCATGTTCTCTCGACTCGAGTTACTACTCTCCGGAGAGTTGAGAAGGCGTGTGTGACTGGTCTGCCATCCCAGACGATTAATCCGAGCATCCACATGAAGTGCCAAGTCGAAGAGTCTGTTGAGACTGGTTGACAACTCGAGGAGGTAGATCTCCTTATGAATACGGTCGGCCAACCCATGCAGGAATCTATCCCACTGCGCCTCCTCGTTCCACTTGCACGCGGCCGCCAAGGTGCAGAACTTGATAGAAAAGTCCGCTACGGATAGATCCTCCTCTCCTTCCTTGCCAGCCGCAGCCCGGTCGAATACTCTCCTCATTTCCTCAGAGAGGGAGTGAAACGAGGTGCAGCATGGATGGTGGTTCTCCCACACTGCAGTCCCCCATAGGGCGGCCCTGCCGGAGAGTAACGTGAGTGCAAATGCTACCTTGGACTCCTCCGTCACAAAGGTGCAAGGCTGTAGGGAAGATCATGGAACACTTGGTTAGGAATGTTCTGCAGAAATCTGGCACCGGAAGATGAGGCTCAGGTCGGAAGTGGTCATCGGGGAAGTCTCGGGGGCTGGGCAGAGGGAAAGGTCCGCTGGTGGATCTGCTGGGTAAGCTCAGACACCTGTGTCACCAGCGCTTGGACCGCGCGTGGGAATCTTGACGGGAATACGAAGTCCAGGAAGAGGCAGAGCTCACAGGTGATCCGGGGTGCGATGGTGCGTTGGCAGCTGGAGAGTGTGACACAGGAACTGCGGGGGAAGAGCCGTGAAGGTAAGTGATGAGATCCGGGGATGAGATGGAGTGGACGGGGTTCCAGGAAGACAGGACAATCCAACGACGAGAATACAAACACAGAAGGCTGAAGGCAGAACATGAGAACATGGGAATGACTAACAATGCTCTGAAAAAACACAGGGCAATATATAGGGAAGGGTAATGAGTGGCAGCAGGTAATAAAGAACAATAAGCGGAGACGCCCACATGAAACAATCAGTGCTGACGCAAAACACACATACTCCACCCACAAAAAAATGTCACCTTTATTTATATAGCGCTTTAAACAAAATACATTGCGTCAAAGCAACTGAACAACATTCATTCGGAAAACAGTGTCAATAATGCAAAAATGATAGTTAAAGGCAGTTCATCATTGGATTCAGTTATGTCATCTCTGTTCAGTTAAATAGTGTCTGTGCATTTATTTGCAATCAAGTCAACGATATCGCTGTAGATGAAGTGTCCCCAACTAAGCAAGCCAGAGGCGACAGCGGCAAGGAACCGAAACTCCATCGGTGACAGAATGGAGAAAAAAACCTTGGGAGAAACCAGGCTCAGTTGGGGGGCCAGTTCTCCTCTGACCAGACGAAACCAGTAGTTCAATTCCAGGCTGCAGCAAAGTCAGATTGTGCAGAAGAATCATCTGTTTCCTGTGGTCTTGTCCTGGTGCTCCTCTGAGACAAGGCCTTTACAGGGGATCTGTATCTGGGGCTCTAGTTGTCCTGGTCTCCGCTGTCTTTCAGGGATGTAGAGGTCCTTTCTAGGTGCTGATCCAGCATCTGGTCTGGATACGTACTGGATCCGGGTGACTGCAGTGACCCTCTGATCTGGACACAGACTGGATCTGGTGGCCACGGTGACCTCGGAACAAGAGAGAAACAGACAAATATTAGCGTAGATGCCATTCTTCTAATGATGTAGCAAGTACATAGGTTGTTATGGGAAGTGTTTCCGGTTCCGGTTTACCTAATTAATGCAGACTAAAAATCCTTTAACGGATTTGGATAATAAAAGCATATTAGTATGTTATGTGTATGCCAGGTTAAAGAGATGGGTCTTTAATCTAGATTTAAACTGCAAGAGTGTGTCTGCCTCCCGAACAATGTTAGGTAGGTTATTCCAGAGTTTGGGCGCCAAATAGGAAAAGGATCTGCCGCCTGCAGTTGATTTTGATATTCTAGGTATTATCAAATTGCCTGAGTTTTGAGAACGTAGCGGACGTAGAGGATTATAATGTAAAAGGAGCTCATTCAAATACTGAGGTGCTAAACCATTCAGGGCTTTATAAGTAATAAGCAATATTTTAAAATCTATGCGATGCTTGATAGGGAGCCAGTGCAGTGTTGACAGGACCGGGCTAATATGGTCATACTTCCTGGTTCTAGTAAGAACTCTTGCTGCTGCATTTTGGACTAGCTGTAGTTTGTTTACTAAGCATGCAGAACAACCACCCAATAAAGCATTACAATAATCTAACCTTGAGGTCATAAATGCATGGATTAACATTTCTGCATTTGACATTGAGAGCATAGGCCGTAATTTAGATATATTTTTGAGATGGAAAAATGCAGATTTACAAATGCTAGAAACGTGGCTTTCTAAGGAAAGATTGCGATCAAGTAGCACACCTAGGTTCCTAACTGATGACGAAGAATTGACAGAGCAACCATCAAGTCTTAGACAGTGTTCTAGGTTATTACAAGCAGAGTTTTTAGGTCCTATAATTAACACCTCTGTTTTTTCAGAATTTAGCAGTAAGAAATTACTCGTCATCCAGTTTTTTATATCGACTATGCAATCCATTAGTTTTTCAAATTGGTGTGTTTCACCGGGCTGCGAAGAAATATAGAGCTGAGTATCATCAGCATAACAGTGAAAGCTAACACCATGTTTCCTGATGATATCTCCCAAGGGTAACATATAAAGCGTGAAGAGTAGCGGCCCTAGTACTGAGCCTTGAGGTACTCCATACTGCACTTGTGATCGATAGGATACATCTTCATTCACTGCTACGAACTGATGGCGGTCATATAAGTATTTAAACCATGCTAATGCACTTCCACTGATGCCAACAAAGTATTCAACTCTATGCAAAAGAATGTTGTGGTCAATTGTGTCAAACGCAGCACTAAGATCCAATAAAACTAATAGAGAGATACACCCACGATCAGATGATAAGAGCAGATCATTTGTAACTCTAAGAAGAGCAGTCTCAGTACTATGATACGGTCTAAATCCTGACTGGAAATCCTCACATATACCATTTTTCTCTAAGAAGGAATATAATTGTGTGGATACCACCTTTTCTAGTATCTTGGACAGAAAAGGGAGATTCGAGATTGGTCTATAATTAACTAGATCTTTGGGGTCAAGTTGTGGTTTTTTGATGAGAGGCTTAATAACAGCCAGTTTGAAGGTTTTGGGGACATGTCCTAATGACAATGAGGAATTAATAATAGTCAGAAGAGGATCTATGACTTCTGGAAGCACCTCTTTCAGGAGCTTAGATGGTATAGGGTCTAACATACATGTTGTTGGTTTAGATGATTTAACAAGTTTATACAATTCTTCCTCTCCTATGGTAGAGAATGAGTGGAACTGTTCCTCAGGGGGTCTATAGTGCACTGTCTGATGTGATACTGTAGCTGACGGCTGAATGGTTGCAATTTTATCTCTAATAGTATCGATTTTAGAAGTAAAGTAGTTCATAAACTCATTACTGCTGTGGTGTTGGGAAATGTCAACACTTGTTGAGGCTTTATTTTTCGTTAATTTAGCCACTGTATTGAATAAATACCTGGGGTTATGTTTGTTTTCTTCTAAAAGAGAAGAAAAGTAATCGGATCTAGCAGTTTTTAATGCTTTTCTGTAGGATATGTTACTTTCCCGCCAAGCAATACGAAATACCTCTAGTTTTGTTTTCCTCCAGCTGCGCTCCATTTTTCGGGCTGCTCTCTTTAGGGTGCGAGTATGCTCATTATACCATGGTGTCAAACTGTTTTCCTTAACCTTCCTTAAGCGTAAAGCAGCAACTTTATTTAAAGTGCTAGAAAAGAGAGAGTCCATAGTTTCTAGTTACATTGCATGCGTAACATAACGTTACATAACAGAATTTAGCTAGCTGCTGAACAATATCCCAATAATAGCAATTAGCATTAGTCTAAAAAACTAAATATAATACCGAAAACACTCAACGTGTCAACAAAACGATAACATAATTGATATGTCTTCCCAAACACATATCAAGCTTATTTAAAAACCTCGAAAAGCATAAACACTCATTCAAAGTACCTGGAAAAGGGAGATGTAAATAACCATAACCATAAGTTCCCGCCTCCTCAGCACGAGCTGACCGATAACACCCCAAGAGAGGCGGGACTTAAGGCAGAACAGCCAATCATCAGCCGCTCACACTCAAAGCCGGTGTCATGTTCTAGAGGGAGGGGGAGAGGAGGCAGCCGCAGCGAGCACAGACACAGAGCGGCCAGAGAAACGGAGGAGCGACTGTAGTAAGGCGTTTGTGCAAAACTGCTGAAAAACTGCAGAAAATGTGTGGGTGTTGAACCCCCTCTCTGGGAAAAGTGTGGGTGCTAAAACACCCACATCCCCCACGGGTGCGACGCCCCTGCAAACCAGTGAAGTAAACAGTGCAGATATAATTACTGTAGTGAAAAAGAGCTTATTTAGTCTGGTTAAAGTGTCAATGCTGAATGAGGTAGTCAAGTCAAATCAAGTCACTTTTATTTATATAGCGCTTTAAACAAAAAAGATTGTTTTAAAGCAACTGAACAACATTAATTAGGAAAACAGTGTGTCAATAATGCAAAATGACAGTTAAAGGCAGTTCATCATTGAATTCAGTGATGTCATCATCTTATAGTTTTTCAAACTGGTATGTTTCTCTGGGCCACGAATAAATATAAAGCTGAGTATCATCAGCATAACTTTGAAAGCTAACACTGTGTTTCCTGATGATATCTCCCAGGGGTAACATGTAAAGTGTGAAGAGTAAAAGCCCTAGTACTGAGCCTTGAGGTACACCATACTGCACTTGTGATCGATTTGGTGCCTCTTCATTCACTGCTATGAATTGATGGCGGTCATATAAGTATGATTTAAACCATGCTAATGCACTTCCATTAATGCCAACAGAGTGTTCTAGTCTATGCAAAAGAATGTTGTGGTCAATAGTTTGCTTCTGTACTGCATTTGAGCTTCGTCACTATATTCTTTTTATAGACAATTCAATCTTAAAAATCAATTTTAAACACCATTGTTTCCTATAACGTGTGTATATATATTCTATCGTATTGTACAACAAAAACAATCAGAGCGCCTCGTTATCACTAGTTTTATTTTGATCTCCCGGGTCCGCTATTAGCTTATAGCCCGTTAGCATCAGCAGTGTGGTTGCTGCTAACCGCGCTTGCATTGCTAATACTCTATTCACACACATTACCATTGCTTTACTGTTACTTGCTTTAATTGTGGATGAATGTCTACCTTTGATTGCAGGTGAGGACATGCTGGAGGCAGTGTAGAAGCAGATTCGCCACCTTGAGGTGAGGAAGGCCTAGCTGAGAGAGCGGAGATCCGCGCTGGAATCCTCCCGTGCTGACGCCCACAAGTCCAGTGTAAGTATACAGCGTGCTGCTAACTGTCCCACCACGTCTACTCTGTATGTTTCTCCACACAGGGCCGGTGCACCCAGGACACGATCTTCCCAGATGTCCTTCACTCCAGCGCCGAGACACCACGGACCCTGGGTGCGTCGAAAGTGGAGGACGCGAGCCAGGCCCTGGTCGACGACTTCTCCCCCTCTGGTCTTCGAGATCTCCACCCGGAACTGCTTCGCTCCCCTCCGCGAGATGGGACGCGATGCTGTGATCATCGGAGACTCCATCGTCCGACACGTCTGTGCTACGTTAGCCGAAGGTAAAGTGCACACTCCTTGTTTCCCTGGTGCTCATGTTCTCGATGTTTCTGCGCAGATACCGGCAATCCTGAAGGCCGACGAGAGCCCCAGAGCTGTCATGCTTCATGCCGGGGTTAAAGACACAATGCTGCGGCAGACGGAGACGCTGAAGAGGGACTTCAGGAGCCTGATCAAGACGGTTCGCAGCACGATGCCCGCGGTGACGATCACCGTGTCAGGACCACTGCCCACATATCGATGAGGACACGAAAGGTTCAGTAGACTTGTTGCTTTAAATGAATGGTTGTTGTCATGGTGTAAAGAACAGAAACTGCTATTTGTTAATAATTGAAATCTTTTCTGGGAGTGTCCTAGGCTTTTTCGCACTGATGGCCTGCACCCCAGCAGAGTTGGAGCGGAGCTGCTCTCTGACAACATCTCCATGATACTTCTCTCCATGTGACTAGTAAGCCAATTCTCAAATAGCTATTATGATGACTTTTGTTCCACCTGCTTAAATGATAAAAGTACTTGCGCTCCCCGAATAGTGAGGTCAAAATATAAATTTAATGTAGGATCCAGAAAAAATCTTATTGTGATTAAACCAGAAAAATGTAAAGTAAATTAATAAAAAACTATTTTTAAAGTTTGGGCTCATAAATATTAGATCACTCACACCCAAAGCAGTTATTGTAAATGAAATGATAACAGATAATAGTTTTGATGTACACTGCTTGACTGAAACCTGGCTAAAACCAAATGATTATATTGGTCTAAATGAGTCTACTCCACCAAACTACTGTTATAAGCATGAGCCCCGTCAGACTGGTCTTGGCGGAGGTGTTGCAACAATATATAGTGATCTATCAATGTTACCCAGAAAACAGGATACAGGTTTAACTCATTTGAAATACTTCTGCTTAATGTTACACTGTCAGACATGCTACAAATGTTACAAATGACCTGCTTCTTGCGTCAGATCAAGGCTGCATCTCATTGCTCGGACATGATCTTAGTGCTGTGTTCGACACCATAGATTATGACATACTCCTAGATCGATTACAAACCTATACAGGTATTCAAGGGCAGGCTCTAAGATGGTTTAGATCCTACCTGTCCGATCGCTACCATTTTGTTTATTTAAATGGGGAGTCATCTCATTTATCACCAGTAAAATATGGACTGCCACAAGGATCCGTCCTAGGTCCCCTTCTATTTTCAATATACATGTTGCCCCTTGGTAATATTATTAGAAAATACGGGATTAGTTTCCACTGTTATGCTGAGGATACTCAGCTATATATCTCAATGAGATCAGATTAAACTTCTAAATTATCTAAGCTAACAGAGTGTGTTAAAAATGTAAAAGATTGGATGACCAATAATTTTCTCCTATTAATTTCGGATAAGACAGAGATATTAATTATTGGACCAAAAAACACTACACAGAATCTTGTAGATTACAATTTGCAACTAGACGGCTGTACTGCTACTTCCTCTACAGTCAAACATCTGGGTGTTATATTAGACAGCAACTTGTCTTTTGAAAATCATATTTCCCATGTTACAAAAACTGCATTCTTCCATCTTAGAAACATTGCCAAGCTACAAAACATGTTACCTGTTTCTGATGCAGAAAAGCTAGTTCATGCATTCATGACCTCTAGACTGGACTATTGTAATGCACCTCTAGGTGGTTGTCCTGCATCTTCAATAAACAAGCTAAAGGTAGTCCAAAATGCAGCAGCTATAGTGCTTACCAGGTCAAGAAAATCTGATCATATTACCCCAATTTTACAGTCTCTGCACTGGCTACCTATTAAGTTCTGTATCAGTTACAAATTATCATTACTTACCTATAAGGCCCTAAATGCTTTAGCTCCTGCGTACCTAACTAGCCTTATACCACGTTACAATCCATCACGCACCCTAAGGTCACAAAACGCTGGACTTTTGGTAGTTCCTAGGATAGCAAAGTCCACTAAAGGAGGTAGAGCTTTTTCACATTTGGCTCCCAAACTCTGGAATAGCCTTCCTGATAATGTTCGGGGATCAGACACAATCGTTCTGTTTAAATCTAGATTAAAAACGCATCTCTTTCGCCAAGCATTCGAATAATGTATCTCTTAAATTGTGACTGTAGTTGTATCTGATCAAATGCCCATTCTTATTCTTTAGCTTGGGTTAAACTAATACATTTTACTTTGTTGGAACAGCAGCTATGCTAATGATGTCTCTATTTGTTCTATGTTTTGCCACAGGATTTACACAAGCTCCAGTCTGGATCCAGAACACCTGAGAAGAGATGATGCCAACCCCTCAGAGGACCCCAGATGATGCTAACCCTGAATCAACAAACAGAACTAACAAATATTGCTACAAGTGTGAGTGCATCTTATAATAATTGCTGTTAATAATGTTCATCGCCTGGCTGACTACGTCTTTTTTCTGAAAAATTGTGTCATACGCGCACAAACTGACAGTCACCATTTATAAGCTAATACTAAATATTGTAGAAACGTAATTTTCTGTAAAGTTGCTTTGTAATGATTTGTATTGTAAAAAGCGCTATACAAATAAACTTGAATTAAATTGAATTGAATAGTGTCGAACGCAGCACTAAGATCCAATTGCACTAATAGAAAGATACAACCACGATCAGATGATAAGAGCAGGTCATTTGTAACTCCAAGGAGAGCAGTCTCAGTACTATGATACTGTCTAAATCCTGACTGGAAATCCTCATAGATACAATTTTTCTGTAAGAAGGAATATAATTTTGAGGATGCTACCTTATCTTGGACAGAAAAGTGAGATTCGAGATCGGTCTTTAATTAACTAGTTCTTTCGGTTCAAGTTGTGGTTTTTTGATGAGAGGCTTAATAACAGCCAGTTTGAAGGTTTTCGGGACATATCCTAATGACAATGAGGAATTAATAATAGTCAGAAGAGGATCTATGACTTCTGGAAGCACCTCTTTTAGGAGCTTTAGGAGGATGGAATAGGGTCTGACATACATGTTGTTGGTTTAGATGATTTAACAAGTTTATACAATTCTTCCTCTCCTATAGTGGTAAATGTGTGGATCTGTTCCTCAGGGAGTCTATAGTGCATTGTCTGATGTGATAGCTGACAGCTGCATGGTTACAATTTTATCTATAGTAGTATCGATTTTAGAAGTAAAGTAGTTCATAAAGTAATTACTGCTGTGATGTTGGGAAATTACAACACTTGTTAATGCTTTATTTTTCGTTAATTTAGCCACTGTATTGAATAAATACCTGGGTTGATGTTTGTTTTTTTCTTAAAGAGACGAAAAGTAATTGGATCTAACAGTTTTAAATGCTTTTCTGTAGGATAGGTTACTTTCCCGCCAAGCAATACGAAATACCTCTAGTTTTGTTTTCCTCCAGCTGGGCTCCATTTTCCGTGCTGTTCTCTTCAAGGTGTGAGTGTGCTCATTATACCATGGCGTCATACTGTTTTCCTTAACCTTCCTTAAGTGTAAAGGAGCAACTGGATTTAAAATGCTAGAAAAGAGAGAGTCCATAGTTTCTGTTACATCATCAAGTTGTTCTGGGGTTTTGGATATGCTAAGTAATTCGGATACATCAGGAAGATTACCTACAAAGCAGTCTTTTGTGGTGGAAGTGATGGTTCTACCATACTTGTAACAAGAAGTAGAATTTATGGTTTTATCTATATGAAGTTTGCACAAAACTAAATAAAATGATCTGAGATATCAATCACTTGGCTGCATAATTTCAACACCATCAACATCAATTCCATGTGACAGTATTAAATATAGAGTATGAATTCGACAATGCATAGGTCAGAATGTCTTTAAATGCTGATCCCAATGCATATTTTTCATTATCAACATGGATATTAAAATCACCAACAATTATAAAACTTTATCTGCAGCCAGCACTAACTCAGATGTAAACTCAGCAAACTCTTTAATAAAGTCTGTATGGTCCCCTGGTGGCATGTATTCAGTAGCCAGTACAAACATCACAGGGGATTTATTAACATTTGTTTTTCTGGATAATGTTATATGAAGCACCATTACTTGAAGCCTGCCCTCTGAGAAATTCTGAAAACATTGTTATAAATTGAAGCAACACCTCCCCCTTTACCTTTTGGATGAAGCTCATGTTTATAACAGTAATCTTGGACGGTAGACTCATCAGGTTTTAGCCAGGTTTCTGTCAAACTGTCAAAGAACACATCTAGATTATGATCAGTGATCAGCAGACCAATACTGTACAAAGTGCTGTACAAAGTGTCTGGTGCAGGTCCCAGAGTGTTTGTGGGAGCTGGGTGGGGGGGCTTAAAGTTCAGTGGTGCATTGGGAAAAAGAGGGGAGGGGGCCCAAGGTCGGGAGGGAGTTCAGCTTCCTGACAGCCTGATGAATGAAGCTGTCCTTCAGTCTGCTGGAGCCAGCTGTGACTCAGGGTGTGACTCCGGGTCCAACATTATCTTTAAAGGGGACGTTGGTGCTCATGTAGCGTCACAGAAATGAGGGCAGCCGAGACTGAATAGTGCATGTATGTGCCACAACCCACAACCTTTTAGCCCACATATGTAAGACTCAAGTAGGCAATTTTATAATTTTAAAATGGTTAAAATGTGCTACTGAAAGCAGAGTACTTTGAAGATATAAAGTATACTACAAGTGCACATTCAGTACTATTAAATGTACTTCTTAACAAGGGGAGGTTGATGAACCATATGACTCCACATTAATACCTGACAGAATTAAAACACAACAGATATTAGAAATACCTTCATGTAATGTTCCATTGCTTACTAGCAAAACCCGCCACCATGATGTCCCATGTCCTGGTCTTCTCCAATGCACAAATGGAGTGTTATGTGCCTAATATTTATACTTTGGGCTACAGGTTTGTAAAAAAAATGCTTACCCTAATGAATAAAGAATAGCAATAGTGATGCTTTTGAGAATGATTAAATATTACTTCTACTGTACTACTGACTGTGTGCTGAAGTTTAGGTGTGGTGTTCAGTGTGGCCTGCACTACTTTGGCCGTAGCTTCTTCATATATGGGAGGAACTGTACAGGTATGTGGCTCATATGATTTTCATATGGGCCAAGATAATCTGTTCCTGCTTAATTTCCTGTCATTGAGTGTCTTTCTACTCTTGTGCCTCAGGCGCCCCTTAGTATCCACGGCATGTGTGGAGGCCCAATGCTGGGCCTGTTTTCTCTGGGAATCCTGTTTCCTGTCACCAACTTGAAGGTTTATCTAAACTTTCACACCAGAGTTGTCATGAATAAGGCATGAATATAGAATTGTTGGACTGAACAATTTTGACAAATTTGAAGAACCATAAATGATCCAAAATAACTGCAAACTAAATTTTAAAATGTCATTTTTATGATAAGAGCACTGGTTGTGATCTGTTTAACTTCTTTGAAGTGACTTTTTGCTCATATATCAAATGCAATATATAATGTTTAAAAGTAAATTCCACAAATTTTACATTTTATAAATTTACATTTTAAAGATGGTAATTGTTGGAAAGTTGTTTGAGAAATTCCTTCATTAGTATTTTATAAGGCATTTTAAATAAAAGCAGGGGCTAGAACCATATTAATTTACACACAAAATATTTTGTGAAAATAAATGATTGAAGGTCTGATATTTAACTACTGAAATGTTGATCACACGCACATGCACACACACTTACACACGCACACACGTTTTTCTATATAGTATATGTAAAAAAGCTTGTTTAATTTGTAAGCATTTTTTTTCTGTTTATCTGCAAAACCCCCTTTATAAAACATGAAAATATGAAAGTGCAAGATAAATAATGGATATCAATATTAAGAATATGCACCAATATAACACTTTGCATGTGCTGACAACTGATGCTAATGTTGTTCACATCCTTTTGTGACTGGCATGTGGCCTTTCTCTTTAGGGGGCAGTTGGGGGACTGATCGTGGTCGTCATTTTCTCATTCTGGGTTGGTGTGGGGGCTTTTATCCAGCACCCAGCAATAACACATATCCACTAGAACTCACCACTGTAGGCTGTAACTTCAACATTACAGCTGATGGATCCAACCATACATCTTTAATCACGAGCGCTCTCACCTCTGACAGGTGCGATGATATTCCACCATTTTCTGACAGTCAGGATTTCTGTCCCTTTTATCTATAAGAATAATTTCATTATTTTAATATAATATATTATAATATAAATTAACTTTAAATAAAGCAAAATACTGAAGTAGTACTGATATGCCATATTCTTTATTTATAGCAATAGCAACTGCTATTAGCTCAAACAGTTAATACTGCACTACTGTGTGAAATGATTAATGACATTTCAGTATTGGTAAATCAATGTGGTTTTAACATATGTTATAAAGTAACTACAGCCTAGGGAAACTGAATAGAATATAATAGAAACTTTATTGTCATTATAATTATACAATGTAACTGGTTTGGTAACTCTCAGAGACCAACAGCATTATTGCATCAGTCGCAACTAGCTAGATAATTTCTCTGTCATATTATAGTAGTTTAGCAGCAAGTTATAAAGTTGTACAGGGAAATGCACCCCTGCCCTGACACAGCAACATCAGTTCAACCAATGATATGATTTTAGGGTTGGACTATCTGTTTGTCTGACCAATGGCAGATGGGGTAGGAGTGTAGGTTTAAAAGCCATTATTTTAATCATTTGAGAATTTGAGCTGAAATGACATTTTCACAACTTTGGCATACTATTTTAAACAAATTTTGATTTGGGACACACTTAATCTGCTTTTCGGATAAATTGAAATTCAAAGTTCCATGTTGCACAATTTTGGAGCACTGCATGAATGAGACATATTGCATATTCCTATCTCCAAACTTAATATTATCTTATATATTGTTTAAGATGCTTATTATGTGAATAAACGTACGGCCACAGCATTTGTGTTACTTCCTCCATATCATGTCATATCCATATTATCCACTGTGACTATATGAGCCAAGTTGCTCAACACTATGGGCAATCGTGTTAAGGATGTCACCTTGACATCAGAAATATTTAGCTTTCTGGAGGAACCAGGTTTTGATTCAATAAATTGTCTAGTTGAACTGAGGAAGGATTTATGTTGAGAGGGTATTGTAATGCTGGTGAAGGTAAAAAGGTAAATCCAGGACTGACTCGATCAATGAAGGACATCATCTGCTTCTGCCCATAGCGCCACAGACATGCAGACCTTCGTTTAGATATGAGGTAAAGAGCATCATTTAGACTGTGGATTTGAGTGTCTTGGATCTGAAATGAACCTTTCTCTGCTTCTTTTTTTCTTCTTTTTTTTTTAACTTCACTGGATAGTGTCCCTTTAGGTACAGGACTGGCCCAGGTCCTAACCCTAGCTATAACCTCAATGCGATCCCCTAAAACCAGTTTTACTCATTCCAGTTTCTGGTGATCTATCCTCCTGCAAAGTTTTGTTATAATCCTGATCAATTACACCTGAAACAGCTATTTATGTTCCGGAACACTTTATAATTGCAAACAGCTATGCTAGAGTCACTGAACTCTGAAGGAAGGTAGATCTGCAAGAACAGAATTGAGAATCTCTGCCAAATTAAAATGAATTTCCCCCTTGAATACTTCATGGCCCTACCTCCTATTCTTATCCCTAGACTGTAAGATTTAGTTTAACTCTTAACTCCAATGTCTAGTTCTAACCTTGACTCTTAACCCATAGACTATGGATCTTAACCTTCAGCCCTAACCGCTATCCAACTTTTAAATTCTAGCCCCTACCACTAGCAATTCTCGTCCTCCAACCCTACATACTGCCAGTGATCATCTACTGAATTTCTAAAAATGTAACCATAAACTAACATTAATATCAGAGAGAAATGATAAGCATGTTGTTCAAAACCAGGGGGCTGTTTCATAAAACAAGTTTACCAAATAAGCCAGGCTTATTTAATTTAGTCTGACTTATTTTCAATTGATTTGGTTTCATAAGGCAATATTACCATAACTCAAGCACAGTCACTCTGTAACTTGTGCTGGGAAACTAACCTGCTCCAGGGCAGGATAACTGTCAGGCAAAGCTGAGCTCCTCTGACACTAACCTCTAACACATATAACTATACTGAACAAAATTATAAACGCAACACTTTTGCTTTTGCCCCCATTTTTCATGAGCTGAATTCAAAGATCTAAGACTTTTTCTATGTACACAAAAGGCTTATTTCTCTCAAATATTGTTCACAAATCTGTCTAAATCTGTGTTAGTAAGCACTTCTCCTTTGCTGAGATAATCCATCCACCTCACAGGTGTGGCATATCAAGATGCTGATTAGACAGCATGATTATTGCACAGGTGTTCCTTAGGCTGGCCACAATAAAAGGGCCATTCTAAAATGTGCATTTTTACTTTATTGGTTCGGGGAGGTCCAAAAACCAGTCAGTATCTGGTGTGACCACCATTTACCTCATGCAGTGCAACACATCTCCTTCGCATAGAGTTGATCAGGTTGTTGATTGTGGTCTGTGGAATGTTGGTCCACTCCTCTTCAATGGCTGTGCGATGTTGCTGGATATTGGCAGGAAATGGAACACGCTTTCGTGTACACTGATCCAGAGCTTCCCAAATATGCTCAATGGCTGACATGTCGGGTAAGTTCGCTGGCCATGCAAGAACTGGGATGTTTTCAGCTTCCAGGAATTGTGTACAGATCCTTGCAACATGGGGCCGTGCATTATCATGCTGCAACATGAGGTGATGGTTGTCTCGGATGAATGACACAACAATGGGCCTCAGGAGCTCATCATGGTATCTCTGTGCATTAATAATGCCATCAATAAAATGCACCTGTGTTCATTGTCCAAAACCTATGCCTGCCCATACAATAACCCCACATCCACCATGGGCCACTCAATCCACAATGTTGACATCAACAAACCTCTCACCCACATGATGCCATACATGCTGTCTGCCATCTGCCCTGTACAGTGAAAACCAGGACTCATCTGTGAAGAGAACACCTCTCCAAAGTACCTGACACCATCAAATGTGAGCTTTGGCCCACTCAAGTCGAGACCCCGACGAGGACAACGAGCATGCAGATGAGCTTCCCTGAGATGGTTTCTGACAGTTTGTGAAGAAATTATTTGGTTATGCAAACCGATTGTTGCAACAACTGTCCGGGTGGCTGGTCTCAGATGATCTTGGAGGTGAAGATGCTGAATGTGGAGGTCCTGGGCTTGTGTGGTAACACATGGTCTGTGGTTGTGAGGCTGGTTGAATGTACTGCCAAATTCTCTGAAACGCCTGCTTATGGTAGAGAAATCAATATTCAATTCATGGGCAACACCTCTGGTGGACATTCCTGCAGTCAGCATGCCAACTGAATGCTCCCTCTAAACCTGCAACATCTGTGGCATTGTGCTGTGTGATAAAACTGCACATTTTAGAGAGGCCTTTTATTGTGGCCAGCCTAGGGCACACCTGTGCAATAATCATGATTCATGCTGTCTAATCAGTATCTTGATATGCCACACCAGTGAGGTGGATGGATTATCTCGGCAAAGGAGAAGTGCTCACTAATACAGATTAGGGAGATTTGTGAACGATATTTGAGAATAATAGGCCTTTTGTGTATATAGAAAAAGTCTTAGAACTTTGAGTTCACTTATGAAAAATGGGGGCAAAAATAAAAAAAAGTGTTGCATTGTTGCATAAAGCGTTAGAACTCATTAGCTTGTCATTAGCGTTTTCATTCGAACCTATCGCTGTTTTTCTTTTCTCCTCTCCTCTCTCTCGCTCCAGTTTTTTCACAAGTTCATCAAACAACCGCAGTAAGAATATTTCATCAAGCACGGTGAGTAATGGCTTCTCCTGTTATTGTTACTTGCACCTCTTGCCACATGTACAGTTTGTCTATCTCTGTCGCTGATGAGGGATTCACATGTGATAAATGCAGGGAAATAGTTAGGTTGACAAAGAAGATTTCAGAATTAGAGACACGCATCCAAACTTTAATTGAGGACAGTAAGAATGTTAGGGCTCTAGATAAGGCTTTGGATGCGTCTAGCTCAGGGATTCCTGTACATTGTTCGGTTCTGGAAACAGAGCCCCTGCAGCAGGGTGACGGTGAGGCAGCGTAGTCGTGGGTCAAAACACCGCTCTTCTGTTCCGATCAAAACATTAAACAGGTTCTCCCCACTCAGTGATGCACCCACTGAGAAACCTGATGGAAGTGCTCTAGTTATTGGTGATTCTATTGTACGGAACGTGAATATAGAGACACCAGCCACCATAGTCAAATGTTTACCGGGAGCCAGAGCGCCTGACATCTTGGCAAATTTAAAAGTGCTGGCTAATGCTAAACGTAAATACAGTAAGATTGTTATTCATGCCGGCGCTAATGATGTTCGACTTCGCCAGTCGGAGATCACTAAAAATAACATTAAAGAGGTGTGTGAACTTGCAAGCACGGTGTCAGACACTGTAATATGCTCTGGTCCCCTCCCTGCTTACCGTGGTGATGAGATGCATAGCAGATTGTCATCACTCAATGGCTGGATGTCTAAGTGGTGCCCACAGAATAACATAGGTTTCATAGACAATTGGACGAGCTTTTGGGGCAGACCTGACCTGTTTAAAAGAGATGGTCTTCATCCCTTCTGGGGTGGCGCCACTCTTCTCTCTAGAAATATGGCAAATAGTCTTAGTGTTTATACTTGACTAACTGGGGCCCAGGTCAGGAAGCAGACAGACTGGCTAAACCGACCGTCTGCTAGCTGCTGCCCATCATAGAGGTCAGTTAATTCTCAGCACATAGAGACTTTTTCACCTAGATATCACACTTTAGAGACTGTGTGTGTTCCCCGAACTAGAAAATACAAAAAACGTCCAAACCAAGTTAAGATCAACAATTTAATTGAGGTTCAACAAATAAAAAACAGAAGCAATATGGATAAACAAATGATAAAGCTTGGCTTATTGAATATCAGATCCCTTTCTACGAAAACACTTTTTGTAAATAATATGATCACTGATCATAATATAGATGTACTCTGTTTGACAGAAACCTGGCTAAAACCTGATGATTACATTATTTTAAATGAGTCCACCCCCCAAGATCACTGTTATAAACATGATCCGCGTCTAAAAGACAAAGGTGGAGGTGTTGCTTCAATTTATAACAACGTTTTCAGGATTTCTCAGAGGGCAGGCTTCAAGTATAACTCGTTTGAAGTAATGGTGCTTCATATAACATTATCCAGAGAAACAAATGTTAATGATAAATCCCCTGTTATGTTTGTACTGGCTACTGTATACAGGCCACCAGGGCACCATACAGACTTTATTAAAGAGTTTAGTGATTTTACATCCGAGTTAGTTCTGGCTGCAGATAAAGTTTTAATAGCCGGTGATTTTAATATCCATGTTGATAATTAAAAAAGATGCATTGGGATCAGCATTTCTAGACATTCTGAACTCTATTGGTGTTAGACAACACGTTTCAGGACCTACTCTTTGTCGAAATCATCTAGATTTAATACTGTCACATGGAATTGATGTTGATGGTGTTGAAATTATTCAGCCAAGTGATGATATCTCAGATCATTATTTAGTTTTGTGCAAACTTCATATAGCCAAAATTGTAAATTCTACTTCTTGTTACAAGTATGGAAGAACCATCACTTCTACCACAAAAGACTGCTTTTTAAGTTATCTTCCTGATGTAACCAAACTCTTGAGCATATCCAAAAACCTCAGAACAACTTGATGATGTAACAGAAACTATGGACTCTCTCTTTTCTAGCACTTTAAATAAAGTTGCTCCTTTACACTTAAGGAAGGTTAAGGAAAACAGTTTGACACCATGGTATAATGAGCATACTCGCACCCTAAAGAGAGCAGCCCAAAAAATGGAGCGCAGCTGGAGGAAAACAAAACTAGAGGTATTTCGTATTGCTTGGCTGGAAAGTAACATATCCTACAGAAAAGCATTAAAAACTGCTAGATCCGATTACTTTTCTTCTCTTTTAGAAGAAAACAAACATAACCCCAGGTATTTATTCAATACAGTGGCTAAATTAACGAAAAATAAAGCCTCAACAAGTGTTGACATTTCCCAACGCCACAGCAGTAATGACTTTATGAACTACTTAACTTCTTAAATCGATACTATTAGAGATAAAATTGCAACCATTCAGCCGTCAGCTACAGTATCACATCAGACAGTGCACTAAAGACCCCCTGAGGAACAGTTCCACTCATTCTCTACCATAGGAGAGGAAGAATTGTATAAACTTGTTAAATATTATAAGCCAACAACATGTATGTTAGACCCTATACCATCTAAGCTCCTAAAAGAGGTGCTTCCAGAAGTCATAGATCCTCTTCTGACTATTATTAATTCCTCATTGTCATTAGGATATGTCCCCAAAACCTTCAAACTGGCTGTTATTAAGCCTTTCATCAAAAAACCACAACTTGACCCCAAAGAACTAGTTAATTATAGAACAATCTCGAATCTCCCTTTTCTGTCCAAGATACTAGACATCCCTTGGGAGATATCATCAGGAAACATGGTGTTAGCTTTCACTGTTATGCTGATGATACTCAGCTCTATATTTCTTTGCGGCCCGGTGAAACACACCAATTTGAAAAACTAATGGATTGCATAGTCGATATAAAAAGCTGGATGACAAGTAATTTCTTACTGCTAAATTCTGAAAAAAGAGGTGTTAATTATAGGACCTAAAAACTTAGCTTGTAATAACCTAGAACACTGTCTAAGACTTGATGGTTGCTCTGTCAATTCTCCGTCATCAGTTAGGAACCTAGGTGTGCTATTTGATTGCAATCTTTCCTTAGAAAGCCACGTTTCTAGCATTTGTAAAACTGCATTTTTCCATCTGAAAAATATATCTAAATTACGGCCTATGCTCTCAATGTCAAATGCAGAAATGTTAATTCATGCATTTATGACCTCAAGGTAAGATTATTGTAATGCTTTATTGGGTGGTTGTTCTGCACGCTTAGTAAACAAACTACAGCTAGTCCAAAATGCAGCAGCAAGAGTTCCTACAAGAACCAGGAAGTATGACCATATTAGCCCAGTCCTGTCAACACTGCACTGGCTCCCTATCAAACATTGTATAGACTTCAAAATATTGCTTATTACTTATAAAGCCCTGAATGGTTTAGCACCTCAGTATTTGAATGAGCTCCTTTTACATTATAATCCTCTACGTCCGCTACGTTCTCAAAACTCAGGCAATTTGATAATACCTAGAATATCAAAATCAACTGCGGGCGGCAGATGCTTTTCCTATTTGGCGCCTAAACTCTGGAATAACCTACCTAACATTGTTCGGGAGGCAGACACACTCTTGCAGTTTAAATCTAGATTAAAGACCCATTTCTTTAACCTGGCATACATATAACATACTAATATGCTTTAAATATCCAAATCCGTTAATTGATTTTTAGGCTGCATTAATTAGGTAAACCGGAACCGGAAACACTTCCCATAACACCCTATGTACTTGCTACATCATTAGAAGAATGGCATCTACGCTAATATTTGTCTGTTTCTCTCTTGTTCCGAGGTCACCATGGCCACCAGATCCAGTCTGTGTCCAGATCAGAGGGTCACTGCAGTCTCCCGGATCCAGTACGTATCCAGACCAGATGGTGGATCAGCACCTAGAAAGGATCTCTACATCCCTGAAAGACAGCGGAGACCAGGACAACTAGAGCCCCAGATACAGATCCCCTGTAAAGACCTTGTCTCAGAGGAGCACCAGGACAAGACCACAGCAAACAGATTATTCTTCTGCACAATCTGACTTTGCTGCAGCCTGGAATTGAACTACTGGTTTCGTCTGGTCAGAGGAGAACTGGCCCCCCAACTGAGCCTGGTTTCTCCCAAGGTTTTTTTCTCCATTCTGTCACCGATGGAGTTTCGGTTCCTTGCCGCTGTCGGCTCTGGCTTGCTTAGTTGGGGACACTTCATCTACAGCGATATCGTTGACTTGATTGCAGATAAATGCACAGACACTATTTAACTGAACAGAGATGACATAACTGAATGATGAACTGCCTTTAACTATAATTTTGCATTATTGACACTGTTTTCCTAATGAATGTTGTTCAGTTGCTTTGACGCAATGTATTTTGTTTAAAGCGCTATATAAATAAAGGTGACTTTGACTTTGACATTTACAATTTTGTTCAGTGTATTTGACGTTATGAGTCCAACAATAAAAGTATACAGAAAATGCAACTTAAATCAAATAAATAAAAATATAGGCTACAACCGACTGTATTTAATGTATTGTGCCAAATATTTAATGACTTTGTTTTAAAAAATATTGTAAAACATTTTAACATGCTGCTACATGTGCATCAAGTTGATCAGCAGTTCCCTATCTGTTGGTCACTATGAGTTATGTTGTAAGACATATGGTGTTATGAGTCTGGTTCTTCCTTCTGGCTTCTCCTTTCCTTTTTCTCCCTCTGCTGGTCATTACCTCACTCTTTCCCTTTCCCTCTTCAGCTGTTTCTCATTTGTAGCTTTCTCGCTGATCCGTTCCACCTGTTCCCCTCTCTAACCCGCTTGCTATTTAATGTCCTCTGTTTTCTTGCCAGTTGCCGGATTATTTCGTCAGAGTATGATGCTGGTGGCTATCTACAAACCCTGCTGTATCCGTCTTGTCTTATCACAGTCCTGTCGCATTCCTGTCAACAGTCAGGTTCAGGTCAGCTACACCATATCACTGCCTATTAACCTCTCTTCTACTGTGTCCAGCCCACCCGCTGTCGACGATCTCCCTGAGCTGTGCTTAGTGCATTGCGGCCGAGAGGTCTAAGTTCCACTAGCCGGTCTCCCTGATTACCTGCTGAATTCCAGCCGCTCACAAGAGTCACGAGAAAGCCACTGACCAATTAATAGAGGACCCTCTTCAGAGACCGTCCTGTGATCTTTCCTTTTACCTTTTGCAATCTGCCTGTGTTTCAGTTAAAAGAGACTATTTATCACTGCATAACCTGCAGCTACTTGTTTTCCCGTTTGAAGAGACTTGTGTCATCGCTCTCTCAATAAACTCTTTCATTTGCATTTGGATCCTATCTCTTCTTTACTACAGAATAATCCGGCCATACTGATGGATCCAGCTAAGGAAAGAACCATTCACACGGCTGACGAACTGCAAGGAGCTATGTTAGGAAGACATGATGAGGAACTTACCGCTACTCGTCGTGTGGTCGAGACGCTGGCTGCTCAGCTATCTGATTTATCCACCCAGGTTCAGTTGCTCTGGAGAGATTCACCGCCCTCACCAGGGTCACCTGACACACCGGAGCCGTGTGTGAATAATCCCCCGTGCTATAGTGGAGAGCCCACTCAATGTCGTCCATTCCTCACGCAATGTGAGGTGGTTTTTTCTCTCCAACCAGTCACCTATGCCCATGAGCGAGCCCGGGTTGCCTATGTCATCTCACTTCTGACTGGGCGTGCCCGCAATTGGGGAGCAGCTGCGTGGGAAGCAAGGGCGGAATATACCATGCGCTTCAATACTTTCAAGGGTGAGATGTTGCGGGTATTCGACCGTTCGGCCCATGGTGAGGAGGCTTCCTGCCTGCTTTCCTCACTCCATCAGGGAGGGCGATCCGTGGTGGATTACTCTATAGAGTTCCGTACTCTCTCGACCACCTGCGGTTGGAATGAAACAGCCCTTACGGCTCGCTTTCTGGAGGGACTTAGCGCTCATGTCAAAGATGAAGTCATAGCCCGCGAGCTGCCTACGAGTCTCGACCCACTCATTGATCTCGCTATCCGGGTGGAGAAGAGGTTTGATCAACGTCGCTGCGTCAGAGGCGCTGACTCCACCTCCTTTTCTATGGCTGCAGCGTCTTCGCCTCCCATCTCCATTCCTGTTCCAGAGCCAACGCAGCTTGGCCGTCTGCGTATATCTGCAAGGGAGAGAGAGCGGCGCCTTGTCCATCGACTCTGCATGTACTGCGGAGCGGCCAACCACTTTGTTTCGAACTGCCCCATAAAAGCCTACGCTTGCCAGTAGAAGAGGGGGTACTGGCGAGCGCGACTTCCTTGATCTCCTCGTCCACGTCCTGCACAACCATTTCAATAACTTTGAGCTGGGCTGGTACCACCGTTTAATGCAAGGCTTTAATAGACTCTGGAGCTGAGGAGAATTTTTTCCTTTGAGGGGCCGTAAACAGACCACACCCCTTTTTGCTTTAGATGGTAGTCCTCTGCCCAGTATCGATCTTCAGTCTATCCCGTTAGCTCTAACCGTTTCTGGTAACCATCATGAGACCCTTTCCTTCCTAATTTTTCACTCCCCATACTCCCCGGTAGTTCTAGGTCACCCCTGGTTAGCCAGACACAATCCCTACTTCGATTGGTCTAGTAATAGTATTCTTTCATGGAGCCTGTCTTGTCATGTCAATTGTCTGTTATCCGCTAACCCTTCTGTCTCTCCTGTCTCTATCTTTCAGGAGGAGCCAGCCGATTTGACTGGGGTTCCGGAGGAGTATCATGATCTGAGGGCGGTCTTTAGTCGGTCCCGGGCAGAGGTGGGTAGTAACGAGTTACATTTACTTCGTTACATTTACTTGAGTAAGTTTTTGGGGTAACTAATACTTTTCGGAGTATATTTGAAGATGGGTACTTTATACTCTTACTTGAGTAAATTTTTGGGGAAAAATCTGTACTTTTACTTCGTTACTGTGGGCGACGCTCCTCTCGTTACTTTATCTTAATGCAATAAATGTTATAAATGCTTCAGTTTATTCCAAACGCGCCGTCTACTTTTCTCTGGGCAATGAGCGATGCCCATTCGCGAATGATTCATTCTTTTGAGTCAATTCTGTTCAAAGGCTTGATCAAACCAATTGGCAAACGAGTGAATTGGTTCATGAATCAGTTTGAATGAGTCGCTGAGCGTCTGAAGTGGTTCACTCGGAGTTGTAACGTTTAAGAACATCAGCAGCGTTGAAAACGTGTCTGGAACTGCACTGAATTGAAAGCAAATCTGCAAAGGCTATTATTTGCTAGCGCTGGAGATCCTTATTAGATGAACATCGCGTGTGCTGTCTACTGTTCAACAGGTAATAACTTGGGCTACATTCGATTACAGTACACGATACCACTGTGACATTAGTTTGTTGTACGTGTGTGGCTTATTATAACAGAGGGGAGTCAAGTTGAATGCAGCTTCCAAAAGACAAAAAATAGCCGATTAAGATTTTATTAATTTTAATACAATCACACCGTTGCGAGTACGTTCAGCAAGCCATATCATCAGCAGATCTGTGATTGCTTGCTGGCGCTGAGCCAGAGATAGATGTGTTTTTACAGCGCTGCGCATTATAACAAATCACACATGATTCTTTTGAGCTTATTAAAGCATTGGCCAATCAGAGGCGTACAGATGAGTCATCGCTAAAATGCCGGTGCTTCCTTGACTCGCTCACTGACTGAATACCTCTTTATGGCGAATTCTCTCGTCAGAAACAACAAAGTGCAGATGTGTGTACGAATCTTTAATTAAGATATTGATTTCACAGTGTTAACAGTTTCAGTGATTTTAATGGGAGTTTCTGAGAGTGATTGAAATCTAGACTGTCAGTGAAAATGATCTTTAATAATGTAAATGTTATTTGCTCTCTTTCTGAACAATGAAAGATTAGTAGCAATATTTATATCACATTAACTTTCAATGTTAAATTCACATTTAATATAAAGTCAGTCGTATTAAAAATATGTTATGGCATGACACCTATATCTGTTACTTAAGTAAACAGACAGGGTTTTATAATAAATTACATAAATTGGAGTAAAGGCTGATTAAATGTATACATTTATACACACACACATACATTACATACATGTTATCTATATATCTAAATAAAAATAGGCTCAGTATATATGACCCAAAGTAACTAGTAACTAACTACTTGAGTAGATTTTTTATCCGATACTCTTTTACTCTTACTCAAGTAACTATTCAAGACTAGTACTTTTACTTTTACTTGAGTAAATATTTCTAGAAGTACTTTTACTTTTACTTGAGTACAGTTTTTGGGTACTCTACCCACCTCTGGTCCCGGGCCACTTCTCTTCCTCCACACCGTCCCTATGATTGTAGTATTGATCTGTTACCCAGTACTTCGCCCCCTCGAGGTAGTTTGTATTCTCTAACGGGTCCTGAACGCAAAGCTCTTGAGAGTTATCTGTCTGACTCGTCTGCAGGTGCGGGGTTTTTCTTTGTGAAGAAAAAAGACGGCTCTCTATGACCCTGTATCGATTACCGGGGGCTAAACAAGATTACCGTTAAGAATCGTTATCCCTTGCCGCTTATGGCATCCGCGTTCGAGGATGTACAATCAACGATGTACTGAGAGATATGCTTAACGTTTTCGTCTTCGTTTTTTTAGACGATATTCTGATTTTTCTCACCGTCTCTCCAGGTTCATGTCCAGCATGTTCGCCGTGTTCTCCAGCGCCTCCTGTAGAACCGTCTGTTCGTAAAAGCCGAGAAATGCACGTTTCATGCCCACTCCGTCACCTTTCTTGGTTCCGTAATCTCGGCCTGGGGGATAAGCATGGATCCCGTTAAGGTACAAGCCGTTACCGAGTGGCCCATTCCTGAGTCTCGAGTCGCGTTGCAGCGTTTTCTTAGGTTCGCCAATTTCTATCAATTATGATGTGGGGGATCGTGAACTCCTTGCCATCCGTTTGGCTTTAGGCCAGTGGAGACAATGGTTAGAGGGCTCTACTGTTCCGTTTATAGTCTGGACAGATCATAGAAATCTGGAATACATTCGTTCTGTCAAAAGACTTAATGTGCGTCAGGCACGCTGGTCATTGTTTTTTGCTCGTTTCGATTTTACGATCTCCTATCGACCTGGCTCTAAAAACGTCAAACCAGACACCTTGTCTCGTCTATTTGACTCCTCTGACGCCATCCCCAGGCCCCGGGAGATAATCCCTCCGGGGCGAGTGATTGGTGCCGCTGTCTGGGGTATTAAGAGGCTCGTTAAGCGCGCAGTGTCCCATTCAATCGCTCCGCGTAACGTTCCTAAGAACCTCCTATTTGTCCCAGTTTCTGCTCGCTCGGCTGTCATTCAGTGGGCTCACTCTACCAAATTGACTGCCCATCCCGGCGTTAGTGGCACGTTCGTGTACGTTCGCTTCGTAGCCTCTTGCGCTGTTTGCGCTCAGACTAAGTCTGGTCACTCTCCACCTGCCGGTCTCCTTAGACCACTTCCCATTCCATCGCGTCCTTGGTCCCACATTGGCCTTGACTTTATTACCGCCCCCCCCCCCCCCCCCCCCCGGCTGGTAATACTGTTATTCTTACTGTGGTAGACCGGTTTTCCAAGTCCGCTCACTTTATACCTCTTCCTAAACTCCCCTCTGCCAAGGAGACCGCTCAAGTACTGGTATCTCACATTTTCAAGAATCACGGGCTTCCCTCTGACGTAGTTTCTTACAGGGGACCCCAACTCGTGTCTCAGTTCTGGAAAGAATTCTGTCGTCTGATTGGTGCGTCTGTCAGCCTCTCATCAGGTTTTCACCCCCAAACCAACGGGCAAGCGGAACGCACTAACCAGATAATCGGTCGACTTTTGCGCAGCCTGGCGTTTCGGAATCCCTCTTCGTGGGTCGAACAATTACCTTGGGCAGAATATGCTCACAATTCGCTCCCGTCCTCCGCTACCGGTCTGTCGCCGTTTCACTGTTGTCTGGGATACCAACCCCCCCTGTTCTCCTCGCAAGAGACCGAGTCCAACATTCCCTCCGTTCAGGCTTTTATTAAACGCTGTAAGTGTACTTGAAGATGGGTGAGAGCATCTCTGTGTCGTTCAAGGGTTCGCTTTCTAAGAAATGCTAATAAACATCGTGTCAAGTGTCCTAGGTACGTGTGTGGTCAAAGGGTGTGTCTTTCCACTATCAATTTGCCTCTCCAGGCACCGTCTCGTAAATTAGCTCCCCACTTTATCGGACCTTTTCAGATTTCCAAGGTCATTAATCCTGTCAAGGTAAAGTTGAGGCTTCCTCCTAAGCTCCGGCGCATTCACCCGGTTTTTCACGCTTCCTGCATAAAGTCAGTCGTTCGCGTTCCTTCTCGTATTTCCATTCCTCTTATTCAGGCCGTAGGCACGTCAGTCTACACTGTACGCAAGATTCTTGATATGCGTCGTCGCGGTCGTGGCCATCAATTCCTAGTAGATTGGGAGGGTTACGGTCCTGGGGAGAGATGCTGGGTTCCCTCCCGGGACGTCCTGGATCGCTCTCTCATTGATGGTTTCCTTCGGAACCGCCAGACCCCTCCCTCGGGAGCGCCAGGGGGCGCTCGCTGAGGGGGGGGGGGGGGGGGCACTGTTATGAGTCTGGTTCTTCCTTCTGGCTTCTCCTTTCCTTTTCCTCCCTCTGCTGGTCGTTACCTCACTCTTTCCCTTTCCCTCTTCAGCTGTTTCTCATTTGTAGCTTTCTCGCTGATCCGTTCCACCTGTTCCCCCCCTCTAACCCGCTTGCTATTTAATGTCCTCTGTTTTCTCGCCAGTTGCCGGATTATTTCGTCAGAGTATGATGCTGGTGGCTATCTACAAACCCTGCTGTATCCGTCTTGTCTTATCACAGTCCTGTCGCAGTCCTGTCAACAGTCAGGTTCAGGTCAGCTACACCATATCACTGCCTATTAACCTCTCTTCTACTGTGTCCAGCCCTCCCACTGTCGACGATCTCCCTGAGCTGCGCTCAGTGCATTGCGGCCGCTCAGTACGTGGGGACGAGAGGTCTAAGTTCCACTAGCTGGTCTCCCTGATTACCTGCTGCATTCCAGCCGCTCACAAGAGTCACGAGAGAGCCACTGACCCATTAATAGAGGACCCTCTGCAGAGACCGTCCTGTGATCTTTCCTTTTACCTTTTGCAATCTGCCTGTGTTTCAGTTAAAAGAGACTATTTATCACTGCATAACCTGCAGCTACTTGTGTTCCCGTTTGAAGAGACTTGTCATCGTGTCATCGCTCTCTCAATAAACTCTTTCATTTGCATTTGGATCCTATCTCTTCTTTACTACATATGGGGTCTCACTTGGGAGGCCAATCATCTCTAAGTTTAAGAGAAAATACCAATGAAAATTGGCCAGTGGAGTTTGCATATTTGAGCCACTCCCTGTGCATATAGATATAAATAGGTGACATGCATCCACTCATTCGATTTTTTTCTGTGTCTGGGCATTCAGCAAGCTGAAGACGTATTGATGGTTTATGCCCGCAGTGTGTGTGACCATGGCAACACTGTGATCACATCTATCCTTTCTTAAAGGGAAATGAGCAGAGCCTTCTGTCACTACCCGTCTCGGTTTCTCTGCCACGAGCAGAGGACCGCCGGCTAGTTCTCTGGGTGATTTGAGGGTAACGATGAGAGGTTCTCCACCGGGCCACATCCCACGGACCTCTGAGGTTTTGCTGTGATGACTCAGAACGTGATGTCTTCTGGGCCACCCAGCACAACTCCCCGTCGCTGCACTACTGCATATACATCTGCTGTCCTTTTGGTGCCACTCGTATGGAGCTTTTTAGGTGTGGCTTGCACTGCCTAAACCATCCCATTGGCTCATTCGGACAGTTTGACTCGGTTATGCGATTCAGTTCATCAGGAGACCTCCCAAGTTCAATGGCATTCTCGTGACTTCGGTGGCAGTCCGTGACGCCTCTGTCTTGTGCAAGAGATTGCTGTACTGTTGGCAAAGGATGCAATCAAGCCAGTCCCTCCAGCCGAGATGAGGAAGGAGTTTTACAGCCCTTGCTTCATCGTATCCAAGAAAATTGGTGGCTCCCGGGGCATGTGGCATCTGCAGCTACAGTCACACTGCTCAGATTGCTTCATATGAGACCACTTTAGCTCTGGTTACACTCTCAAGTCCCGAGATGGGCATGGCGCCATGGTACACATCGTGTCACCATCACACCGATGTGTCACCGCCTATTCTGCCCCTGGCCAGACATTGCTTTTCAACGGGGTGGGGTGCCCTTAGAACGAGTGTCCTATCTTGTCATCATCAAGACAGATTGCGTCATCACATGCTGGGGCACTACGTGGAATGGGCAGGCAGCCTCGGGGTCCTGGACAGGACCTTGACTGCTTTGGCACATCAACTGCCTGAAGGTGCTGGCAGTCCATCTAGCCTTGCAGCAGATCTGTCCGCTGCTGCTGGTCATACATCAACTAGTAGGGTGGTCTACAATCAACTTGCATGTCTTAACTCGCCTGCAATCTCCTCCTCTGTAGTCAGAAGTAGCTCAAGTCGCTGCGTGCAGTCCACATTCTGGGGGAGCTCAATCATGCAGCCAACGCACTCCCATGACAGTTCACTTTCCCTGGAGTATGACGACTCCAAACCCAGATGGTCCAGCTGATCTGGAGTCAATTCAGGGAAGCTCAGGTAGACCTGTTTGCTTCCCACTAGTTCTCCCACTGCCAGTTGTACCATTCCCTGACTGAGGCCCCCCTGCACTGCACTGGCACACAGCTGGCCTTGTACTCTATGCAAGTATGCATTTTCCCCAGTGAGCCTGCTCTCACAGACACTGTGCAAAGTCAGAGAGAATGAGGAACAGGCTCTGTTGGTTGCACCTTACTAGCCCACCCGGACCTGGTTTTTGGAACTCATGCTCCTTGTGACAGCCCCTCCCTGGTGCATCCCTCTGAGGTGGGACCTCCTTTCTCAGGGCAATGGGCACCATTGGCACCTGCGTCCAGATCTCTTGAACCTCCATGTGTGGCTTTTGGATGGGATGCGGCAAACCTAAGTGACCTACCACCAGTGTTATTAGACACTATCACTCAGGCTTGAGCTCCTCTATGAGACCTGCCTATACTTTGAAGTGGACTCTGTTCACAAATTAGTGTTCATCTCATGAGAAGACCCCCTGAGATGCTTGATAAGAGTCATGCTTTCTTTCCTGCAAGAAAGGTTGGAGCATAGGCTGTCACCCTCCACCTTGAAAGTGTATGTCGCTGCTATCACAGCACATCACGATGCAGTGGACAGCCAGTCCCTGGGAAAGCATGACCTGATTGTTAGGTTCCTGAGGGATGCTAGAAGGTTGAATCCTTCTAGTACAACCCTGTTATCCTCATGGGATCTTTTATGTTGTCCTGGCTGGACTCCACAGGGGCCCCTTTTGAGCCGCTTGATTCAGTTCGAGCTGAAGTTCCTGTCTGTTAAGATCACTTCCATCAAGAGGGTCAGTGACCTCTAAGCATTTTCGGTAAGTTAAGAGTGCCTTGTGTTCGGGGCAGGCCTACTCTCACTTTTTCCTGAGACTCCGGCCTGGATATGTGCTTAAGGTTCCCACCACTCTATTTCGAGACCAGGTGGTGAACCTGCAAGCACACTGGCGCATGACACCTCTCTGGCAGAGCTGTGGGCTGGGTGATACCTATACCTTCATGAGGTTTTACAATCTTTGTGTAGAGCCAGTTTCTTCCTGTGTATTAGATAACAGGTAATTGGTGGGAAGAAATGTCTCAGTGTCATGCTTTCTGTACCATTCCCCCTCACACGGGGATGCGAGCACCTTTCTTCTCCTTATAGAGTTCCCTGGTTGGCAGTCAGACTTAGCAGAGTGACCCTCTGATCTGGACACAGACTGTATCTGGTGGCCACGGTGACCTTGGAACAAGAGAGAAACAGACAAATATTAGCGTAGATGCCATTCTTCTAATGATGTAGCAAGTACATAGGGTGTTATGGGAAGTGTTTCCGGTTCCGGTTTACCTAATTAATGCAGCCTAAAAATCCTTTAACGGATTTGGATATTAAAAGCATATTAGTATGTTATGTGTATGCCAGGTTAAAGAGATGGGTCTTTAATCTAGATTTAAATTGCAAGAGTGTGTCTGCCTCCCGAACAATGTTAGGTAGGTTATTCCAGAGTTTAGGCGCCAAATAGGAAAAGGATCTGCCGCCCGCAGTTGATTTTGATATTCTAGGTATTATCAAATTGCCTGAGTTTTGAGAACGTATCGGACGTAGAGGATTATAATGTAAAAGGAGCTCATTCAAATACTGAGGTGCTAAACCATTCAGGGCTTTATAAGTAATAAGCAATATTTTAAAATCTATACGATGTTTGATAGGGAGCCAGTGCAGTGTTCACAGGACTGGGCTAATATGGTCATACTTCCTGGTTCTAGTAAGAACTCTTGCTGCTGCATTTTGGACTAGCTGTAGTTTGTTTACTAAGCATGCAGAACAACCACCCAATAAAGCATTACAATAATCTAACCTTGAGGTCATAAATGCATGGATTAACATTTCTGCATTTGACATTGAGAGCATAGACCGTAATTTAGATATATTTTTGAGATGGAAAAATGCAGTTTTACAAATGGTAGAAACGTGGCTTTCTAAGGAAAGATTGCGATCAAATAGCACACCTAGGTTCCTAACTGATGACGGAGAATTGACAGAGCAACCATCAAGTCTTAGACAGTGTTCTAGGTTATTACAAGCGGAGTTTTTAGGTCCTATAATTAACACCTCTGTTTTTTCAGAATTTAGCAGTAAGAAATTACTCGTCATCCAGTTTTTTATATCGACTATGCAATCCATTCGTTTTTCAAATTGGTGTGTTTCACCGGGCCGCGAAGAAATATAGAGCTGAGTATCATCAGCATAACAGTGAAAGCTAACACCATGTTTCCTGATGATATCTCCGAAGGGTAACATATAAAGCGTGAAGAGTAGCGGCCCTAGTACTGAGCCTTGAGGTACTCCATACTGCACTTGTGATCGATAGGATACATCTTCATTCACTGCTACGAACTGATGGCGGTCATATAAGTACGATTTAAACCATGCTAATGCACTTCCACTGATTTCAAACAAAGTGTTCAAGTCTATGCAAAATAATGTTGTGGTCAATTGTGTCAAACGCAGCACTAAGATCCAATAAAACTAATAGAGAGATACACCCACGATCAGATGATAAGAGCAGATCATTTGTAACTCTAAGGAGAGCTGTCTCAGTACTATGATATGGTCTAAATCCTGACTGGAAATCCTCACATATACCATTTTTCTCTAAGAAGGAATATAATTGTGAGGATACCACCTTTCCTAGTATCTTGGACAGAAAAGGGAGATTCGAGATTGGTCTATAACTAACAAGTTCTTTGGGGTCAAGTTGTGTTTTTTTGATGAGATGACAGCCAGTTTGAAGGTTTTGGGGACATATCCTAATGACAATGAGGAATTAATAATAGTCAAAAGAGGATCTATGACTTCTGGAAGCACCTCTTTTAGGAGCTTAGATTGCTATAGGGTCTAACATACCTAAAACCAGGGTCTAAACCAACATGTTGTTGGTTTAAATGATTTAACAAGTTTATACAATTCTTCCTCTCCTATGGTAGAGAATGAGTGGAACTGTTCCTCAGGGGGTCTATAGTGCACTGTCTGATGTGATACTGTAGCTGACGGCTGAATGGTTGCAATTTCATCTCTAATAGTATCTATTTTAGAAGTAAAGTAGTTCATAAAGTCATTACTGCTGTGGTGTTGGGAAATGTCAACACTTGTTGAGGCTTTTTTTTCGTTAATTTAGCCACTGTATTGAATAAATACCTGGGGTTATGTTTGTTTTCTTCTAAAAGAGAAGAATAGTAATCGGATCTAGCAGTTTTTAATGCTTTTCTGTAGGATATGTTATTTTCCCGCCAAGCAATACGAAATACCTCTAGTTTTGTTTTCCTCCAGTTGCGCTCCATTTTTCGGGCTGCTCTCTTTAGGGTGCGAGTATCCTCATTATACCATGGTGTCAAACTGTTTTCCTTAACCTTCCTTAAGTGTAAAGGAGCAACTTTATTTAAAGTGCTAGAAAAGAGAGAGTCCATAGTTTCTGTTACATCATCAAGTTGTTCTGAGGTTTTTGGATATGCTCAGAAATTTGGTTACATCAGGAAGATAACTTAAAAAGCAGTATTTTGTGGTAGAAGTGATGGTTCTTCCATACTTGTAACAAGAAGTAGAATTTACAATTTTGGCTATATGAAGTTTGCACAAAACTAAATAATGATCTGAGATATCATAACTTGACTGAATAATTTCAACATCATCAACATCAATTCCATGTGACAGTATTAAATCTAGAGTATGATTTCGACAATGAGTAGGTCCTGAAACGTGTTGTCTAACACCAATAGAGTTCAGAATGTCTATAAATGCTGATCCCAATGCATCTTTTTCATTATCAACATGGATATTAAAATCACCAACTATTAAAACTTTATCTGCAGCCAGAACTAACTCGGATGTAAAATCACCAAACTCTTTAATAAAGTCTGTATGGTGCCCTGGTGGCCTGTATACAGTAGCCAGTACAAACATAACAGGGGATTTATCATTAACATTTGTTTCTCTGGATAATGTTATATGAAGCACCATTACTTCAAACGAGTTATACTTGAAGCCTGCCCTCTGAGAAATCCTGAAAACGTTGTTATAAATTGAAGCAACACCTCCACTTTTGCCTTTTAGACGCGGCTCATGTTTATAACAGTGATCTTGGGGGGTGGACTCATTTAAAATAATGTAATCATCAGGTTTTAGCCAGGTTTCTGTCAATCAGAGTACATCTATATTATGATCAGTGATCATATTATTTACAAAAAGTGTTTTCGTAGAAAGGGATCTTATATTCAATAAGCCAAGCTTTATCATTTGTTTATCCATATTGCTTCTGTTTTTTATTTGTTGAACCTCAATTAAATTGTTAATCTTAACTTGGTTTGGACGTTTTTTGTATTTTCTAGTTCGGGGAACAGACACAGTCTCTATAGTGTGATATCTAGGTGAAAAAGTCTCTATGTGCTGAGAATTAACTGACCTCTGTGACGGGAGGCAGCTAGCAGATGGTCGGTTTAGCCAGTCTGTCTGCTTCCTGAACTGGGCCCCAGTTAGTCAAGTATAAACACTAAGACTATTTTCCATATTTCTAGAGAGAAGAGTGGCGCCACCCCAGGAGGGATGAAGACCATCTCTTTTAAACAGGTCAGGTCTGCCCCAAAAGCTCGTCCAATTGTCTATGAAACCTATGTTATTCTGTGGGTACCACTTAGACATCCAGCCATTGAGTGATGACAATCTGCTATGCATCTCATCACCACGGTAAGCAGGGAGGGGACCAGAGCATATTACAGTGTCTGACATCGTGCTTGCAAGTTCACACACCTCTTTAATGTTATTTTTAGTGATCTCCGACTGGCAAAGTCGAACATCATTAGCGCCGGCATAAATAACAATCTTACTGTATTTACGTTTAGCATTAGCCAGCACTTTTAAATTTGCCAAGATGTCAGGCGCTCTGGCTCCTGGTAAACATTTGACTATGGTGGCTGGTGTCTCTATATTCACGTTCCGTACAATAGAATCACCATTAACTAGAGCACTTTCATCAGGTTTCTTAGTGGGTGCATCACTGAGTGGGGAGAACCTGTTTAATGTTTTGATCGGAACAGAAGAGCGGTGTTTGACCCACGACTATGCTGCCTCACTGTCACCCAGTTGCCCTTCTGCAGGGGCTCTGTTGCCAGAACCGAACAATGTACAGGAATCCCTGAGCTAGACACATCCAAAGCCGTATCTAGAGTCCTAACATTTTTACTGTCCTCAGTTAAAGTTTGGATGCGTGTCTCTTATTCTGAAATCTTCTCTGTCAGCCTAACTATTTCCCTGCACTTATCACGATCTAAATCCACGATATGCGAATCCTTCATCGCCAACAGAGATAGATAAACTGTACATGTGGCAAGAGGAGCAAATAACAATAGCAGGAGAAGCCATTACTCACCGTGCTTGATGAAATATTCTTAACACAGTTTGAGCCCGCAAGTGCTGCAGAACTCATTCACTAACATAAGCCTTGCCCACTCCTGACAACAAAATGGATACATTTGCATGACTTTCTAACATTTACAGATGAATAATAGAGGTGTCAGTTATGCACTGAGGAAGACACGATGTCTCAAATGCATTAAACCAAACAAATATTAGCTCTTTGCCATGGTGGAGTGACTTGATCTATGATCAACTTTAAGGGCTGCTTAAGAATAAGCGTACACATCCTGACTTATGGATCAAATTAGTGAGATTGTGTGAACTTAAATTGTCGTTTATGAAACCGCTTTAGTCCCAATTGATTTTTTAGGTTATTTCAAGACAGTTTTGGAATTTAATCCCCACTTTTCTTAGCATCTTTTATGAAACAACCCCCTGAAGACCTAGTTGTGTTTAACATCTTTAGGTTTCAGTGCCATATAGAAACATTGGAAGATCCGAAGCTTGCGTCGGTTTAATGGTGTTTATGCTACAAAAATTGAAAAAATATGTGCCTAGGGTACTTGTGACAATAATTCCAGTTATGACAAAGATGAAAACATACATTTCCTGTTTGTCTTACTCTCATTGCGTTACACTTTTCATCTGCTCAATAAAACTTTAATGTCATTTTGAGCTTCAGCATGTTATCTCTGGCTAAAACTAGCTAACATTACCATTAAAAGTTAGTGAGTCCATGCCAATGTACAAACCTAAATAGCAAACTGTTCTGATGTTGTATACTGTGCAGTAAAAAATCAAAAACACATAAACAAAGGTCTATATGAGAGAGCCTCTCCATATTAATCTGGTTAAATGTAAATTAATCTAATCTTACTCTGCAATAAATGAACGATGTTGATCTGGGATGTTGTCATTGTGATTGTGACGACCGTAATGTAATCCTTCCATTTGCATTGTGATCTGTATTTTTACATATTTATTTTAATGTATTTTACATATCACTCTATGGCATTTTTAAATAGACAATGCATAAAGGCTCATTCAAAACTAAAATAATCATCACCCATGAATTTTGCATACTGGATTGCTGTGGGATCTAAATGGTCAGTGTATACTCAATGGCCATGTGCCGAATAAATTTTGTTTGTAGCAGCTAACATTTTGAAAATAGGAACACTTTCATAAATCTGAAAATTTATGTCAGAACAACTTCAAAACTATTTGTACAAAAAAATCATTCATATCACATTTTATAAAGAGACCCATTGGCTTTACACATACCTACTAAAGAGCCACTCTGTTATTTGCATATCATGAATATGCATTCTGTTAATTGCAAAAACACAGAACTGAAATTACATTTTGAATTTAAACATAAGCAGTTTTTTTACATCAAAATACAATCCAACTTTAATAATATAAAAAAATTGACTAATGATTGATGTTGCATGAATTGAGTCATTATTCGAATCTAATGTGTTGAATCTGTGGGAGATAAGTTAAGCATTGACTATAATGGTATAATACATGCTGTTGCACATTACTTCTAAACATCTTTATTGTTGCATGTGCTTTTGACAAGCATTTTCAATGAAGACATTTTATATACAACCAAGTGTATTTGATAAAACCTGAATAACATTTGTTGTCCAGTAAATGAATGTTAATTAAATCACCACAAGGCCATTAACAACTGATCAGTCAAGATGACGAACTATTACAACATATACTGATACATGCACTCTTCACTGTAAAAAGTGCACAGATACACAATGCTTTGTCAAGAGCCCTAGATGGAATGGGCTCATCAGTGAGGTCATGCATATATTACATTACGCCAAGAGAATGGTGTGTCATAGTAAAGACTATTTCCTTTCAGATCAGCCTAACATTTCCATTGAAGAACTTCCGGTCCTGCTTGGCCTCCATAACATACAAATTATCAAAGCAAACTTTAGTTTCGAATACAGTGGTTCTCTTACGAGAGCTCTCTCGTACTGCGTCTTAGCTAAGATGCTACGGGAAAAGTCTCTTTTCACGAAATACTGAAGCAAAAAATTATCCTTAATTTTGTATTTTTGTAAAGCGCATTTGCAGCAGTACACAGCCATAGGCGAGACGGCTCGTTCGCTCATTGGCTTGTTCTGCGGCAACTGCACAGCCTATCGAGCGCGGGCTGATGCAACATCAGACCAATAAGGGCGCTTCCAGAGGTGGGTAGAGTACCCAAAAACTGTACTCAAGTAAAAGTAAAAGTACTTCTAGAAATATTTACTCAAGTAAAAGTAAAAGTACTAGTCTTGAATAGTTACTTGAGTAAGAGTAAAAGAGTATCGGATAAAAAATCTACTCAAGTGATTAGTAACTAGTTACTTTGGGTCATATATACTGAGCCTATTTTTATTTAGATTTATAGATAAAATGTATGTAATGTATGTGTGCTTGTATAAATGTATATATTTCATCAGCCTTTACTCCAATTTATGTAATTTATTATAAAACCCTGTCTGTTTACTTAAGTAACAGATATAGGTGTCATGCCATAACATATTTTTAATACGACTGACTTTATATTAAATGTGAATTTAACATTGAAAGTTAATGTGATATAAATATTGCTACTAATCTTTCATTGTTCAGAAAGAGAGCAAATAACATTTACATTATTAAAGATCATTTTCACTGACAGTCTAGATGTCAATCACTCTCAGAAACTCCCATTAAAATCACTGAAACTGTTAACACTGTGAAATCAATATCTTAATTAAAGATTCGTACACACATCTGCACTTTGTTGTTCCTGCGAGAGAATTCGCCAGAAAGAGGTATTCAGTCAGTGAGTGAGTGAAGGAAGCACCGGCATTTTAGCGATGACTCATCTGAACGCCTCTGATTGGCCAATGCTTTAATAAGCTCAAAAAGATCATGTGTGATTTGTTAAAATGCGCGTCGCTGTACAAACGCATCTATCTCTGGCTAAGCGCCAGCAAGCAATCACAGATCTGAATTTAGCAGCTGATAATATGACTCGCTGAACGTACTTGCACCAGTGTGATTGTATTAAAATTAATAAAATCTTAATCGGCTGTTTTTTTGTCTTTTGGAAGCTGCATTCAACTTGACTCCCCTCTGTTATAAGCCACACACGTACAACAAACTAATGTCACAGTGGTATCGTGTACTGTAATCGAATGTAGCCCAAGTTATTACCTGTTAAACAGTAGACAGCACACGCGGTGTTCATCTAATAAGGATCTCCATCGCTAGCAAATAATAACCTTTGCAGATTTCAATTCAGTGCAGTTCCAGTCACGTTTTCAACGCTCTTTCTGTTCTTAAACGTTACAACTCCGAGTGAACCACTTCAGACGCTCAGCGCGTGCGGCAGGGAACTGAACGACTCATTCAAACTGATTCATGAACCAATTCCTTCTTTTGCCAATTGGTTTGATCAAGCCTTTGAACAGAATTGACTCAAAAGAATGAATCATTCGCGAATGGGCATCGCTCATTGCCCAGAGAAAAGTAGACGGCGCGTTTGGAATAAACTGAAGCATTATAACATTTATTGCATTAAGATAAAGTAACGAGAGGAGCGTCGCCCACAGTAACGAAGTAAAAGTACAGATTTTTCCCCAAAAATTTACTCAAGTAAGAGTATAAAGTACCCATCTTTAAATATACTCAGAAAAGTATTCGTTACCCCAAAAAATTACTCAAGTAAATGTAACGAAGTAAATGTAACTCGTTACTACCCACCTCTGGGCGCTTCGCGCCCTTCTTGCCACTTCCCGCCGAAACGGGTGTGGCCCAACCTATAAAAGGAGCTCGAAAAGGCTGACTCACCGGATTTTTCATCTCTTCAGCGAAGCTCACGCATCGCTGGATCACGGAGGAAGCAAGCGCCGTCTGAGAAAGCACATCAGCAGGACGAGCCATTCTGAAGCTGCTGGCATCGCCGCCTTCCACTGCCGTTCCTGCTGCGCTATCCGGCGCCTATATCCTTTTAATTCTGTTATATCCAAGCTGTTCTTTATGTGTGTGTGTGTGTGTTTGCCCTGCGACACACACTCGTAAAAGAGCTCGCGTCTTTTTTAAGATGCCTTCCTGCGGCTCGTCAGAGCCCCACTCAGCGAGGGAGACCGGTACGTCATCTGTGTCTCCTGCCTGGGTGAAGATCATGCAGCGCTCGCGCTCGCTGACGGCGGATGCCCCCACTGCGAGCTGTTGCCATGGTGACTCTGAGGACTCGCCTGGCCTTTTTCTCTGAGCCTGCATTCTCCGCTGCGCTGAGGCGCCGTAAAAGCATCGCTTCCAGCGGATTCCGGAACCGTCTTCAGCTCAACCGAGTGCTCGTGTTGGCCGCGATGAGTCTCGGCCGCGAGTGGTTTGCACCAGTGCCCCCCCTCTCGTTCCCGGCTGGATGGTATTTCCCTTTCGGATGAGCGTACTTCTCAAAGCCCGCCTCATTTCTTCCTGAGCTTCACGAAGAGGTGGCGAAGGCTTGGAACGCTCCATATTCAGCGCGAACTCGTTCGTCTGTCTCACTAGCATTCTCCACACTGATGATGCTAAAAACAGGAACTACCACTCACTTCCGCCGGTGGAACAGGCGATAGCGACGCACCTTTGTCCGCCCTCCGCTGGACGGCGGCAAAAGCGGTACGTTTACGAGGTGCATGGATGCAGCGTTCGCTCCTCTCAGACATGCGAGTGCTGGATTATTTGGACGACTGGCTGGGTCTGGCCCTATCACGAGCGGAACTCGATCACCTCGAGAAGCTCAGCCTCAGTGTCAATTGGGCGAAGAGTTCGCTGAACCCCAGTCAGACGATTCTGTTTCTGGGTATAGTTCTGAACTCGTGTTCCATGACGGCGTGGCTGTCACCACAGCGCGTGATGGGCATTCAACGCGCAGCGAGTTCTTTCCGTGTCGCTCAAACACTGTCAGAAGATGCTGGGCCTCATGGCCTCAGCATCTCCAGCTCTGCAGCTGGGCCTGCTCCGCATGCGCCCCCTGCAGTTCTGGCTGAAGACGCGGGTGCCGCGCAGAGCGTGGGCGTCTGGCCGGCTGCATCTCAAGGTCAATCAGAGCTGTGTCACAGCTCTGGCACCTTGGACAGCGAACGGTTGGTACCGATCAGGTGTAAGCCTGGGGACTTCCCCGAATGTGAAGATGGTGTCGACGGACGCCTCCACTTCGGGATGGGGAGCGCTGCTCGAGGGCAGACCGTCCTTTGGCCTATGGTCAGAATGGGAAAAGCTCCATCATATCAACTGTCTGGAAATGCTGGCAGTGGAGAACGCGCTGATGCGCTTTTGTCCCCAAATCAAGGATCACCACGTCTTAGTCCGTTCGGGCAACATGTCTGTGGTGTCCTACATAAATCGCCAGGGTGGTCTTGGGTCCTGAAACCTGTACAGGCTAGCGGAATGCCTCCTGGTTTGGGCTCAGCGCGACATGCGTTCGCTGAGGGCAGTGCATGTGCCTGGGCTACAGAATCTGGGTCCACACAGGCTGTCCAGAGGCAATGTTCCTACAGGCGAGTGGTCTCTACACCCGCAAACAGTACGGCTGTTGTGGGAGAGATTTGGCAGGGCGGAGGTGGACCTCTTCGCGTCCCACGAAAACGTTCACTGCCCTGCGTTCTTTTCCAAGAACGAAAGTGCGCTGTCACGAGAATGGCCGTGCTGCCTGCTTTATGCTTTCCCTCCCGTCTCCCTCCTTCCGCAGGTGATAGAACGGGTGAGAGAAACGAGATGTTCAATACTGCTTGTAGCACCTCTTTTGAGGAACCAACCATGGTTCCCAGATTTGATGCAGTTAGCAGATGTCGCCCCGTGGCCAGTACCGTTGAGGAGGGACCTCCTCTCGCAGGCCAGGGGCTCGATTTGGCACCCTCAACTGGAGTTGTGGTACCTCCATGTGTGGGCGCTCAACGGTTACCTGCTGATCTCGCAGTGGGAGTGCTGAATACCATCACTCAGGCTAGAGCTCCGTCGACACGA